>NW_025228191.1:121752-122604 GCF_018294505.1 Triticum aestivum | reverse complement strand
CTATAGTGTAAAATTATTTGTACTAGGCTATAGAGCTAGTTGAACTCTACTATAAAATTATTTGAACTAGCTTTTAGAGCTAGTTCAACTCTATTGCAAAAAATTTGTACTAGGCTATAGAGCTAGTTCAACACTTGTGTAAAATTATTCGTACAAGCTTATAGAGCTAGTTCAACTCTAGTGCAAAATTATTTGTACTAGGCTTTAGAGCGAGTTCAACTCCAATGTAAATTTAGTTGAACTAGCTTATAGAGCTAGTTCAAGTCTAGTGCAAAATTATTTGTACAAGCTTATAGAGCTAGTTCAACTCTAGTGTGCAATTATTTGTACTAGGCTATAGAGGTAGTTCAACTCTAGTGTAAAATTATTTGTACTAGGCTATAGAGCTAGTTCAACTCTAGTGTAAAATTATTTGAACTAGCTTATAGAGCTAGTTCAACTCTAGTGTAAAATTATTTGAACTAGCTTATAGAGCTAGTTCAACTCTAGTATAAAATTATTTGTACTAGGCAATAGAGCTAGTTCAACTCTAGTGCAAAATTATTTGAACTAGCTTATAGAGGTAGTTCAACTCTAGTCTGAAATTATTAATACAAGCTTATAGAGCTAGTTCAACTCTGGTGTAAAAATATTTTACTAAGCTATAGAGCTAGTTCCACTCTAGTGTCAAATTATTTGAACTAGCTTATAGAGCTAGTTAAACTCTAGTGTAAAATTATTTGTACTAGGCTATAGAGCTAGTTGATAGAGCTAGTTCAACTCTAGTGTAAAAATATTTGTACTAGTCTATAGAGCTAGTTCAACTCTAGTGTAAAATTATTTGTACTAGTCTATAGAGCTAGTTAAACTCTA
>NW_025228191.1:120035-121742 GCF_018294505.1 Triticum aestivum | reverse complement strand
ATAGAGCTAGTTCAACTCTAGTGTAAAATTATTTGTACTAGGCTATAGAGCTAGTTCAACTCTAGTGTAAAATTATTTCAACAAGCTGATAGAGCTAGTTCAACTCTAGTGTAAAAATATTTGTACTAGTCTATAGAGCTAGTTCAACTCTAGTGTAAAATTATTTGTACTAGTCTATAGAGCTAGTTAAACTCTAGTGTAAAAATATTTGTACTAGGCTATAGAGCTAGTTCAACTCTAGTGTAAAATTATTTGAACTAGCTTATAGAGCGAGTTCAACTCTAGTGTGAAATTATTAATACAAGCTTATAGAGCTAGTTCAACTCTAGTGTAAAAATATTTGTACTAAGCTATAGAGCTAGTTCCACTCTAGTGTAAAATTATTTGAACTAGCTTATAGAGCTAGTTAAACTCTAGTGTAAAATTATTTGTACTAGGCTATAGAGCTAGTTTAACTATAGTGTAAAATTATTTGTACTGGGCTATAGAGCTAGTTCAACTCTACTATAAAATTATTTGAACTAGCTTTTAGAGCTAGTTCAACTCTATTGCAAAAAATTTGTACTAGGCTATAGAGCTATTTCAACACTTGTGTAAAATTATTCGTACAAGCTTATAGAGCTAGTTCAACTCTAGTGCAAAATTATTTGTACTAGGCTTTAGAGCGAGTTCAACACCAATGTAAATTTAGTTGAACTAGCTTATAGAGCTAGTTCAAGTCTCGTCCAAAATTATTTGTACAAGCTTATAGAGCTAGTTCAACTCTAGTGTGCAATTATTTGTACTAGGCTATAGAGGTAGTTCAACTCTAGTGTAAAATTATTTGTACTAGGCTATAGAGCTAGTTCAACTCTATTGTAAAATTATTTGAACTAGCTTATAGAGCTAGTTCAAATCTAGTATAAAATTATTTGTACTAGGCAATAGAGCTAGTTCAACTCTAGTGTAAAATTATTTGTACTGGGCTATAGAGCTAGTTCAACTCTAGTGTAAAATTATTTGTACTAGGCTATAGAGCTAGTACAACTCTAGTGTAAAATTATTTCAACAAGCTGATAGAGCTAGTTCAACTCTAGTGTAAAAATATTTGTACTAGTCTATAGAGCTAGTTCAACTCTAGTGTAAAATTATTTGTACTAGTCTATAGAGCTAGTTAAACTCTAGTGTAAAAATATTTGTACTAGGCTATAGAGCTAGTTCAACTCTAGTGTAAAATTATTTGAACTAGCTTATAGAGCGAGTTCAACTCTAGTGTGAAATTATTAATACAAGCTTATAGAGCTAGTTCAACTCTGGTGTAAAAATATTTGTACTAAGCTATAGAGCTAGTTCCACTCTAGTGTAAAATTATTTGAACTAGCTTATAGAGCTAGTTCAACTCTATTGTAAAATTATTTGTACTAGGCTATAGAGCTAGTTTAACTCTAGTGTAAAATTATTTCTACTAGGCTATAGACCTAGTTCAACTCTATTGTAAAATTATTGGAACTAGCTTTTAGAGCTAGTTCAACTCTATTGCAAACAATTTGTACTAGGCTATAGAGCTAGTTCAACACTTGTGTAAAATTATTCGTACAAGCATATAAAGCTAGTTCAACTCTAGTGTAAAATTACTTGTACTAGGCTATAGAGGGAGTTCAACTCTAGTGTAAATTTAGTTGAACTAGATCTAGTGTGCAACTCTAGTGCAAAATTATTTGTACAAGC
>NW_025228191.1:116736-118946 GCF_018294505.1 Triticum aestivum | reverse complement strand
ATAGAGCTAGTTCAACTCTAGTGTAAAATTATTTGTACTAGGCTATAGAGCTAGTTCAACTCTAGTGTAAAATTATTTCAACAAGCTGATAGAGCTAGTTCAACTCTAGTGTAAAAATATTTGTACTAGTCTATAGAGCTAGTTCAACTCTAGTGTAAAATTATTTGTACTAGTCTATAGAGCTAGTTAAACTCTAGTGTAAAAATATTTGTACTAGGCTATAGAGCTAGTTCAACTCTAGTGTAAAATTATTTGAACTAGCTTATAGAGCGAGTTCAACTCTAGTGTGAAATTATTAATACAAGCTTATAGAGCTAGTTCAACTCTAGTGTAAAAATATTTGTACTAAGCTATAGAGCTAGTTCCACTCTAGTGTAAAATTATTTGAACTAGCTTATAGAGCTAGTTAAACTCTAGTGTAAAATTATTTGTACTAGGCTATAGAGCTAGTTTAACTATAGTGTAAAATTATTTGTACTGGGCTATAGAGCTAGTTCAACTCTACTATAAAATTATTTGAACTAGCTTTTAGAGCTAGTTCAACTCTATTGCAAAAAATTTGTACTAGGCTATAGAGCTATTTCAACACTTGTGTAAAATTATTCGTACAAGCTTATAGAGCTAGTTCAACTCTAGTGCAAAATTATTTGTACTAGGCTTTAGAGCGAGTTCAACTCTAGTGTGAAATTATTAGTACAAGCTTATAGAGCTAGTTCAACTCTGGTGTAAAAGTATTTGTACTAAGCTATAGAGCTAGTTCCACTCTAGTGTAAAATTATTTGAACTAGCTTATAGAGCTAGTTAAACTCTAGTGTAAAATTATTTGTACTAGGCTATAGAGCTAGTTTAACTATAGTGTAAAATTATTTGTACTAGGCTATAGAGCTAGTTCAATTCTACTATAAAATTATTTGAACTAGCTTTTAGAGCTAGTTCAACTCTATTGCAAAAAATTTGTACTAGGCTATAGAGCTATTTCAACACTTGTGTAAAATTATTCGTACAAGCTTATAGAGCTAGTTCAACTCTAGTGCAAAATTATTTGTACTAGGCTTTAGAGCGAGTTCAACTCCAATGTAAATTTAGTTGAACTAGCTTATAGAGCTAGTTCAAGTCTAGTGCAAAATTATTTGTACAAGCTCATAGAGCTAGTTCAACTCTAGTGTGCAATTATTTGTACTAGGCTATAGAGGTAGTTCAACTCTAGTGTAAAATTATTTGTACTAGGCTATAGAGCTAGTTCAACTCTATTGTAAAATTATTTGAACTAGCTTATAGAGCTAGTTCAAATCTAGTATAAAATTATTTGTACTAGGCAATAGAGCTAGTTCAACTCTAGTGTAAAATTGTTTGTACTAGGCTATAGAGCTAGTTCAACTCTAGTGTAAAATTATTTGTACTAGGCTATAGAGCTAGTTCAACTGTAGTGTAAAATTATTTCAACAAGCTGATAGAGCTAGTTCAACTCTAGTGTAAAAATATTTGTACTAGTCTATAGAGCTAGTTCAACTCTAGTGTAAAATTATTTGTACTAGTCTATAGAGCTAGTTAAACTCTAGTGTAAAAATATTTGTACTAGGCTATAGAGCTAGTTCAACTCTAGTGTAAAATTATTTGAACTAGCTTATTGAGCGAGTTCAACTCTAGTGTGAAATTATTAGTACAAGCTTATAGAGCTAGTTCAACTCTGGTGTAAAAGTATTTGTACTAAGCTATAGAGCTAGTTCCACTCTAGTGTAAAATTATTTGAACTAGCTTATAGAGCTAGTTAAACTCTAGTGTAAAATTATTTGTACTAGGCTATAGAGCTAGTTTAACTATAGTGTAAAATTATTTGTACTAGGCTATAGAGCTAGTTCAACTCTAGTGTAAAATTATTTGTACTAGGCTATAGAGCTAGTTCAACTCTAGTGTAAAATTATTTCAACGAGCTGATAGAGCTAGTTCAACTCTAGTGTAAAAATATTTGTACTAGGCAATAGAGCTAGTTAAACTCTAGTGTAAAAATTTGTACTAGGCTATAGAGCTAGTTCAACTCAAGTGTAAAATTATTTGAACTAGCTTATAGAGCGAGTTTAACTCTAGTGTGTAATTATTTTTACAAGCTTATAGAGCTAGTTCAACTCTAGTGTTAAAATATTTGTATTAAGCTATTGAGCTAGTTCCACTCTAGTGTAAAATTATTTGAACTAGCTTATAAAGCTAGTTCA
>NW_025228191.1:111313-113682 GCF_018294505.1 Triticum aestivum | reverse complement strand
AGCTAGTTCAACTCTAGTGTAAAATTATTTGAACTAGCTTATAGAGCAAGTTCAACTCTAGTGTAAAATTATTTGTACTAGGCTATAGAGCTAGTTCAACTCTAGAGTAAAATTATTTGAACTAGCTTATAGAGCTAGTTCAACTCTAGTGTAAAATTATTTGAACTAGCTTATAGACCTAGTTCAACTATACTTTAAATTATTTGTACAAGCTTATAGAGCTAGTTCAACTCAAGTGTAAAAGTATTTGAACTAGCGTATAGAACTTGTTCAATTCTAGCGTAAAATTATTTGAACTAGCTTATAGAGCTAGTTCAACTCTAGTGTAAAATTATTTGTACTAGGCTATAGAGCTAGTTCAACTCTAGTGTAAAATTATTTGAACTAGCTTATAGAGCAAGTTCAACTCTAGTGTAAAATTATTTGTACTAGGCTCTAGAGCTAGTTCGAATCTGGGGTAAAATTATTTTAACTAGCTTATAGTGCTAGTTAAACTCTAGTGTAAAAATATTTGTACTAGGCTATAGAGCTAGTTAAACTCTAGTGTGAAATTATTTGTAGTAGGCTATAGAGCCAGTTCAACTCTAGTGTAAAATTATTTGTACTAGGCTATAGAGCTAGTTCAACTCTAGTGTAAAATTATTTGAACTAGCTTATAGAGCTAGTTCAACTCTAGTGAAAAATTATTTGTACTAGGCTATAGAGCTAGTTCAACTCTAGTGTGAAATTATTTGTACTAGGCTATAGAGCCAGTTCAAGTCTACTGTAAAATTATTTGAACTAGCTTATAGAGCTAGTTCAACTCTAGCGTAAAAATATTTGTACTAGGCTATTGAGCTAGTTCAACTCTAGTGTAAAATTATTTTATGTCATTATTCATTTTATTAGGTCTAGAATTAATTGACTAGGTTTAATCGTAGAAAACATGGCTAGCAACAATGGAGGACATGGTTCTGGTGACTGCGACAACGTCTAGTTGAACTAGCTTATAGAGCGAGTTCAACTCTAGTGTGAAATTATTTTTACAAGCTTATAAAGCTAGGTCAACTCTACAGTAAAATTATTTGTACTAGGCTATAGAGCTAGTTCAACTCTACTGTAAAATTATATGTACTAGGTTATAGAGCTAGTTCAACTCTAGTGTAAAATTATTTCAACAAGCTGATAGAGCTTGTTCAACTCTAGTGTAAAAATATTTGTACTAGTCTTTATCGCTAGTTCAACTCTAGTGTAAAATTATTTGTACTAGGCTATATAGCTAGTTAAACTCTTGTGTAAAAATATTGGTACTAGGCTATAGAGCTAGTTCAACTCTAGTGTAAAATTATTTGAACTAGCGTATAGAGCGAGTTCAGCTCTAGTGTGAAATTATTTTTACAAGCTTATAGAGCTAGTTCAACAGTAGTGTAAAATTATTTTTACTAAGTTATAGAGCTAGTTCCACTCTAGTGTAAAATTATTTGAACTAGCTTATAGAGCTAGTTCAACTCTACTGTAAAATTATTTGTACCAGGCTATAGAGCTAGTTCAACCCTAGTGTGAAATTATTTGTACTAGGCTATAGAGCTAGTTCAACTCTACTGTAAAATTATTTGACCTAGCTTTTAGAGCTAGTTCAACTCTATTGCAAAGAATTTTGTACTAGGCTATAGAGCTAGTTCAACACTTGTGTAAAATTATTCGTACAAGCTTATAGAGCTAGTTCAACTCTAGTGTAAAAATATTTGTACTAGGCTATAGAGCGAGTTCAACTCTAGTGTAAATTTAGTTGAACTAGCTTATAGAGCTAGTTCAACTCTAGTGCAAAATTATTTGTACAAGCTTATAGAGCTAGTTCAACTCTAGTGTGCAATTATTTGTACTAGGCTATAGAGCTAGTTCAACTCTAGTGTGAAATTATTTGTAATAGGCTATAGAGCTAGTTCAACTCTAGTGTAAAATTATTTGAACTAGCTTATAGAGCTAGATCAACTCTAGTATAAAATTATTTGTACTAGGCAATAGAGCTAGTTCAACTCTAGTATAAATTATTTGAACTAGCTTATAGAGCTAGTTCAGCTATAGTGTAAAATTATTTGTACTAGCTTATAGAGCAAGTTCAACTCTAGTGTAAAATTATTTGTACTAGGCTATAGAGCTAGTTCGAATCTAGGGTAAAATTATTTTAACTAGCTTATGGTGCTAGTTAAACTCTAGTGTAAAAATATTTGTACTATGCTATAGAGCTAGTTCAACTCTAGTGTAAAATTATTTGTACTAGGCTATAGAGCTAGTTCAACTCTAGTGTAAAATTATTTGTACAAGCTTATAGAGCTAGTTCATCTCTAGTTTAAAATTATTTGAACTAGCTTATAGAGCAAGTTCAACTC
>NW_025228191.1:108870-109791 GCF_018294505.1 Triticum aestivum | reverse complement strand
AGTGTAAAAATATTTGTACTAGGCTATAGAGTTAGTTCAACTCTAGGGTAAAATTATTTGAACTAGCTTATAGAGCGAGTTCAACTCTAGTGTGAAATTATTTTTACAAGCTTATAGAGCTAGTTCAACTCTAGTGTAAAAATATTTGTAGTAAGCTATAAAGCTAGTTCCACTCTAGTGTAAAATTATTTAAACTAGCTTATAGAGCTAGTTCAACTCTAGTGTAAATATATTTGTACTAGGCTATAGAGCTAGTTTAACTGTAGTGTAAAATTATTTGTACTAGGCTATAGAGCTAGTTCAACTCTACTGTAAAATTATTTGAACTAGCTTTTAGAGCTAGATCAACTCTAGTGCAAAAAAATTGTACTAAGCTATAGAGCTAGTTCAACACTTGTGTAAAATTATTCGTACGAGCTTATAGAGCTAGTTCAACTCTAGTGTAAAAATATTTGTACTAGGCTATAGAGCGAGTTGAACTCTAGTGTAAATTTAGTTGAACTAGTTTATAGAGCTAGTTCAACTCTAGTGCAAAATTATTTGTACAAGCTTATAGAGCTAGTTGAACTCTAGTGTGAAATTATTTGTACTAGGCTATAGAGCTAGTTCAATTCTAGCGTAAAATTATTTATACTAGGCTATAGAGCTAGTTCAACTCTAGTGTAAAATTATTTGAACTAGCTTATAGAGCTAGTTCAACTCTAGTATAAAATTATTTGTACTGGGCAATAGAGCTAGTTCAACTCTAGTGTAAAATTATTTGAACTAGCTTGTAGAGCTAGTTCAGCTATAATGTAAAAATATTTGTACTAGGCTATAGAGCTAGTTCAACTCTAGTGTAAAATTATTTGAACTAGCTTATAGAGCGAGTTCAACTCTAGTGTGAAATTATTTTTACAAGCTGATAGAGCTAGTTCAACT
>NW_025228191.1:105960-106802 GCF_018294505.1 Triticum aestivum | reverse complement strand
AACTCTAGTGTAAAAATATTTGTACTAGGCTATAGAGCTAGTTCAACTCTAGTGTAAAATTATTTGAACTAGCTTATAGAGCGAGTTCAACTCTAATGTGAAATTATTAATACAATCTTATAGAGCTAGTTCAACTCTAGTGTAAAAATATTTGTACTAAGCTATAGAGCTAGTTCCACTCTAGTGTAAAATTATTTGAACTAGCTTATATAGCTAGTTAAACTCTAGTGTAAAATTATTTGTACTAGGCTATAGAGCTAGTTTAACTATAGTGTAAAATTATTTGTACTAGGCTATAGAGCTAGTTCAACTCTACTATAAAATTATTTGAACTAGCTTTTAGAGCTAGTTCAACTCTATTGCAAAAAAATTGTACTAGGCTATAGAGCTAGTTCAAAACTTGTGTAACATTATTCGTACAAGCTTATAGAGCTAGTTCAACTCTAGTGCAAAATTATTTGTACTAGGCTTTAGAGCGAGTTCAACTCCAATGTAAATTTAGTTGAACTAAATTATAGAGCTAGTTCAACTCTAGTGCAAAATTATTTGTACAAGCTTATAGAGCTAGTTCAACTCTAGTGTGCAATTATTTGTACTAGGCTATAGAGGTAGTTCAACTCTAGTGTAAAATTATTTGTACTAGGCTATAGAGCTAGTTCAACTCTAGTGTAAAATTATTTGAACTAGCTTATAGAGCTAGTTCAAATCTAGTATAAAATTATTTGTACTAGGCAATAGAGCTAGTTCAACTCTAGTGTAAAATTATTTGTACTAGGCTATAGAGCTAGTTCAACTCTAGTGTAAAATTATTTGTACTAGGCTATAGAGCTAGTTCAACTCTA
>NW_025228191.1:103543-104908 GCF_018294505.1 Triticum aestivum | reverse complement strand
TAGTGTAAAATTATTTGTACTAGGCTATGGAGCGAGTTTACTCTAGTGTAAAATTATTTGAACTAGCTTATAGAGCTAGTTCAAACCTAGTATAAATTTATTTGTACTAGGCAATAGAGCTAGTTCAACTCTAGTGTAAAATTATTTGTACTAGGCTATAGAGCTAGTTCAACTCTAGTGTAAAATTATTTGTACTAGGCTATAGAGCTAGTTCAACTCTAGTGTAAAATTATTTCAACAAGCTGATAGAGCTAGTTCAACTCAAGTGTAAAAATATTTGTACTAGTCTATAGAGCTAGTTCAACTCTAGTGTAAAATTGTTTGTACTAGTCTATAGAGCTAGTTAAACTCTAGTGTAAAAATATTTGTACTAGGCTATATAGCTAGTTCAACTCTAGTGTAAAATTGTTTGAACTAGCTTATAGAGCGAGTTCAACTCTAGTGTGAAATTATTTTTACAAGCTTATAGAGCTAGTTCAACTCTAGTGTAAAAATATTTGTACTAAGCTATAGAGCTAGTTCCAGTCTATTGTAAAATTATTTGAACTAGCTTATAGAGCTAGT
Organism: Triticum aestivum; assembly: GCF_018294505.1. NCBI lineage: Eukaryota > Viridiplantae > Streptophyta > Magnoliopsida > Poales > Poaceae > Triticum > Triticum aestivum. The sequence continues at coordinate 104,344 of NW_025228191.1, read as the reverse complement.
TCAAATCTAGTGTAAAATTATTTGTACTAGGCTATAGAGCTAGTTTAACTCTAGTGTAAAATTATTTGTACTAGGCTATAGAGCTAGTTCAACTCTACTGTAAAATTATTTGAACTAGCTTTTAGAGCTAGTTCAACTCTATTGCAAAAAAATGTACTAGGCTATAGAGCTAGTTCAACACTTGTGGAAAATTATACGTACAAGCTTATAGAGCTAGTTCAACTCTAGTGTAAAATTATTTGTACTAGGCTATAGAGCGAGTTCAACTCTAGTGTAAATTTAGTTGAACTAGCTTATAGAGCTAGTTCAACTCTAGTCTAAAATTATTTGTACAAGCTTATAGAGCTAGTTCAACTCTAGTGTGCAATTATTTGTACTAGGCTATAGAGCTAGTTCAACTCTAGTGTAAAATTATTTGTACTAGGCTATAGAGCTAGTTCAACTCTAGTGTAAAATTATTTGAACTAGCTTATAGAGCTAGTTCAAATCTAGTATAAAATTATTTGTACTAGGCAATACAGCTAGTTCAACTCTAGTGTAAAATTATTTGAACTAGCTTATAGAGCAAGTTCAACTCTAGTGTAAAATTATTTGTACTAGGCTATAGAGCTAGTTCAACTCTAGAGTAAAATTATTTGAACTAGCTTATAGAGCTAGTTCAACTCTAGTGTAAAATTATTTGAACTAGCTTATAGACCTAGTTCAACTATACTTTAAATTATTTGAACAAGCTTATAGAGCTAGTTCAACTCAAGTGTAAAAGTATTTGAACTAGCGTATAGAACTTGTTCAATTCTAGCG
>NW_025228191.1:101354-103401 GCF_018294505.1 Triticum aestivum | reverse complement strand
AGTGTAAAATTATTTGTACTAGGCTATAGAGCTAGTTCAACTCTAGTGTAAAATTATTTGAACTAGCTTATAGAGCAAGTTCAACTCTAGTGTAAAATTATTTGTACTAGGCTCTAGAGCTAGTTCGAATCTGGGGTAAAATTATTTTAACTAGCTTATAGTGCTAGTTAAACTCTAGTGTAAAAATATTTCTACTAGGCTATAGAGCTAGTTCAACTCTAGTGTGAAATTATTTGTAGTAGGCTATAGAGCCAGTTCAACTCTAGTGTAAAATTATTTGTACTAGGCTATAGAGCTAGTTCAACTCTAGTGTAAAATTATTTGAACTAGCTTATAGAGCTAGTTCAACTCTACTGAAAAATTATTTGTACTAGGCTATAGAGCTAGTTCAACTCTAGTGTGAAATTATTTGTACTAGGCTATAGAGCCAGTTCAAGTCTACTGTAAAATTATTTGAACTAGCTTATAGAGCTAGTTCAACTCTAGTGTAAAAATATTTGTATTAGGCTATTGAGCTAGTTCAACTCTAGTGTAAAATTATTTTATGTCATTATTCATTTTATTAGGTTTAGAATTAATTGACTAGGTTTAATCGTAGAAAACATGGCTAGCAACAATGGAGGACATGGTTCTGGTGACTGCGACAACGTCTAGTTGAACTAGCTTATAGAGCGAGTTCAACTCTAGTGTGAAATTATTTTTACAAGCTTATAAAGCTAGGTCAACTCTACAGTAAAATTATTTGTACTAGGCTATAGAGCTAGTTCAACTCTACTGTAAAATTATATGTACTAGGCTATAGAGCTAGTTCAACTCTAGTGTAAAATTATTTCAACAAGCTGATAGAGCTTGTTCAACTCTAGTGTAAAAATATTTGTACTAGTCTTTATCGCTAGTTCAACTCTAGTGTAAAATTATTTGTACTAGGCTATATAGCTAGTTAAACTCTTGTGTAAAAATATTGGTACTAGGCTATAGAGCTAGTTCAACTCTAGTGTAAAATTATTTGAACTAGCGTATAGAGCGAGTTCAGCTCTAGTGTGAAATTATTTTTACAAGCTTATACAGCTAGTTCAACTGTAGTGTAAAATTATTTTTACTAAGTTATAGAGCTAGTTCCACTCTAGTGTAAAATTATTTGAACTAGCTTATAGAGCTAGTTCAACTCTACTGTAAAATTATTTGTACCAGGCTATAGAGCTAGTTCAACCCTAGTGTGAAATTATTTGTACTAGGCTATAGAGCTAGTTCAACTCTACTGTAAAATTATTTGACCTAGCTTTTAGAGCTAGTTCAACTCTATTGCAAAGAATTTTGTACTAGGCTATAGAGCTAGTTCAACACTTGTGTAAAATTATTCGTACAAGCTTATAGAGCTAGTTCAACTCTAGTGTAAAAATATTTGTACTAGGCTATAGAGCGAGTTCAACTCTAGTGTAAATTTAGTTGAACTAGCTTATAGAGCTAGTTCAACTCTAGTGCAAAATTATATGTACAAGCTTATAGAGCTAGTTCAACTCTAGTGTGCAATTATTTGTACTAGGCTATAGAGCTAGTTCAACTCTAGTGTGAAATTATTTGTAATAGGCTATAGAGCTAGTTCAACTCTAGTGTAAAATTATTTGAACTAGCTTATAGAGCTAGATCAACTCTAGTATAAAATTATTTGTACTAGGCAATACAGCTAGTTCAACTCTAGTATAAATTATTTGAACTAGCTTATAGAGCTAGTTCAGCTATAGTGTAAAATTATTTGTACTAGCTTATAGAGCAAGTTCAACTCTAGTGTAAAATTATTTGTAGTAGGCTATAGAGCTAGTTCGAATCTAGGGTAAAATTATTTTAACTAGCTTATAGTGCTAGTTAAACTCTAGTGTAAAAATATTTGTACTATGCTATAGAGCTAGTTCAACTCTAGTGTAAAATTATTTGTACTAGGCTATAGAGCTAGTTCAACTCTAGTGTAAAATTATTTGTACAAGCTTATAGAGCTAGTTCATCTCTAGTTTAAAATTATTTGAACTAGCTTATAGAGCAAGTTCAACTC
>NW_025228191.1:93744-95387 GCF_018294505.1 Triticum aestivum | reverse complement strand
AGCTAGTTCAACTCTAGTGTAAAATTATTTGAACTAGCTTATAGAGCAAGTTCAACTCTAGTGTAAAATTATTTGTACTAGGCTATAGAGCTAGTTCAACTCTAGAGTAAAATTATTTGAACTAGCTTATAGAGCTAGTTCAACTCTAGTGTAAAATTATTTGAACTAGCTTATAGACCTAGTTCAACTATACTTTAAATTATTTGTACAAGCTTATAGAGCTAGTTCAACTCAAGTGTAAAAGTATTTGAACTAGCTTATAGAACTTGTTCAATTCTAGCGTAAAATTATTTGAACTAGCCTATAGAGCGAGTTCAACTCTAGTGTAAAATTATTTGTACTAGGCAATAGAGCTAGTTCAACTCTAGTGTAAAATTATTTGTACTAGGCTATAGAGCTAGTTCAAGTCTAGTCTAAAATTATTTGTACTAGGATATAGAGCTAGTTATCTCTCTAGTGTAAAATTATTTCAACAAGCTGATAGAGCTAGTTCAACTCTAGTGTAAAAATATTTGTACTAGTCTATAGAGCTAGTTCAACTCTAGTGTAAAATTATTTGTACTAGTCTATAGAGCTAGTTAAACTCTAGTGTAAAAATATTTGTACTAGGCTATAGAGCTAGTTCAACTCTAGTGTAAAATTATTTGTACTAGGCTATAGAGCTAGTTCAACTCTAGTGTAAAATTATTTCAACAAGCTGATAGAGCTAGTTCAACTCTAGTGTAAAAATATTTGTACTAGTCTATAGAGCTAGTTCAACTCTAGTGTAAAATTATTTGTACTAGTCTATAGAGCTAGTTAAACTCTAGTGTAAAAATATTTGTACTAGGCTATAGAGCTAGTTCAACTCTAGTGTAAAATTATTTGAACTAGCTTATAGAGCGAGTTCAACTCTAGTGTGAAATTATTAATACAAGCTTATAGAGCTAGTTCAACTCTAGTGTAAAAATATTTGTACTAAGCTATAGAGCTAGTTCCACTCTAGTGTAAAATTATTTGAACTAGCTTATAGAGCTAGTTAAACTCTAGTGTAAAATTATTTGTACTAGGCTATAGAGCTAGTTTAACTCTATTGTAAAATTATTTGAACTAGCTTATAGAGCTAGTTCAACTCTACTATAAAATTATTTGAACTAGCTTTTAGAGCTAGTTCAACTCTATTGCAAAAAAATTGTACTAGGCTATAGAGCTAGTTCAACACTTGTGTAAAATTATTCGTACAAGCTTATAGAGCTAGTTCAACTCTAGTGCAAAATTCTTTGTACTAGGCTTTAGAGCGAGTTCAACTCGAATGTAAATTTAGTTGAACTAGCTTATAGAGCTAGTTCAACTCTAGTGCAAAATTATTTATACAAGCTTATAGAGCTAGTTCAACTCTAGTGTGCAATTATTTGTACTAGGCTATAGAGGTAGTTCAACTCTAGTGTAAAATTATTTGTACTAGGCTATAGAGCTAGTTCAACTCTAGTGTAAAATTATTTGAACTAGCTTATAGAGCTAGTTCAAATCTAGTATAAAATTATTTGTACTAGGCAATAGAGCTAGTTCAACTCTAGTGTAAAATTATTTGTACTAGGCTATAGAGCTAGTTCAACTCTAGTGTAAAATTATTTGTACTAGGCTATAGAGCTAGTTCAACTCTA
>NW_025228191.1:92924-93734 GCF_018294505.1 Triticum aestivum | reverse complement strand
ACAAGCTGATAGAGCTAGTTCAACTCTAGTGTAAAAAATGTTTGTACTAGTCTATAGAGCTAGTTCAACTCTAGTGTAAAATTATTTGTACTAGTCTATAGAGCTAGTTAAACTCTAGTGGCAAAATATTTGTACTAGGCTGTAGAGCTAGTTCAACTCTAGTGTAAAATTATTTGAACTAGCTTGTAGAGCGAGTTCAACTCTAGTGTGAAATTATTTTTACAAGCTTATAGAGCTAGTTCAACTCTGGTGTAAAAATATTTGTACTAAGCTATAGAGCTAGTTCCACTCTAGTGTAAAATTATTTGAACTAGCTTATAGAGCTAGTTCAACTCTATTGTAAAATTATTTGTACTAGGCTATAGAGCTAGTTTAACTCTAGTGTAAAATTATTTCTACTAGGCTATAGACCGAGTTCAACTCTATTGTAAAATTATTGGAACTAGCTTTTAGAGCTAGTTCAACTCTATTGCAAACAATTTGTACTAGGCTATAGAGCTAGTTCAACACTTGTGTAAAATTATTCGTACAAGCATATAAAGCTAGTTCAACTCTAGTGTAAAATTATTTGTACTAGGCTATAGAGCGAGTTCAACTCTAGTGTAAATTTAGTTGAACTAGCTCTAGTGTGCAACTCTAGTGCAAAATTATTTGTACAAGCTTATAGAGCTAGTTCAACTCTAGTGTGCAATTATTTGTACTAGGCTATAGAGCTAGTTCAACTCTAGTGTAAAATTATTTGTACTAGGCTATAGAGCTAGTTCAACTCTAGTGTAAAATTATTTGAACTAGCTTATAGAGCTAGTTCAA
>NW_025228191.1:90290-92597 GCF_018294505.1 Triticum aestivum | reverse complement strand
TTTGTACTAGGCTATAGAGCTAGTTCAACTCTAGTGTAAAATTATTTGTACTAGGCTATAGAGCTAGTTCAACTCTAGTGTAAAATTATTTCAACAAGCTGATAGAGCTAGTTCAACTCTAGTGTAAAAATATTTGTACTAGTCTATAGAGCTAGTTCAACTCTAGTGTAAAATTATTTGTACTAGTCTATCGAGCTAGTTAAACTCTAGTGTAAAAATATTTGTACTAGGCTATAGAGCTAGTTCAACTCTAGTGTAAAATTATTTGAACTAGCTTATAGAGCGAGTTCAACTCTAGTGTGAAATTATTAATACAAGCTTATAGAGCTAGTTCAACTCTAGTGTAAAAATATTTGTACTAAGCTATAGAGCTAGTTCCACTCTAGTGTAAAATTATTTGAACTAGCTTATAGAGCTAGTTAAACTCTAGTGTAAAATTATTTGTACTAGGCTATAGAGCTAGTTTAACTATAGTGTAAAATTATTTGTACTAGGCTATAGAGCTAGTTCAACTCTACTATAAAATTATTTGAACTAGCTTTTAGAGCTAGTTCAACTCTATTGCAAAAAATTTGTACTAGGCTATAGAGCTAGTTCAAAACTTGTGTAAAATTATTCGTACAAGCTTATAGAGCTAGTTCAACTCTAGTGCAAAATTATTTGTACTGGGCTTTAGAGCGAGTTCAACTCCAATGTAAATTTAGTTGAACTAGCTTATAGAGCTAGTTCAACTCTAGTGCAAAATTATTTGTACAAGCTTATAGAGCTAGTTCAACTGTAGTGTGCAATTATTTGTACTAGGCTATAGAGGTAGTTCAACTCTAGTGTAAAATTATTTGTACTAGGCTATAGAGCTAGTTCAACTCTAGTGTAAAATTATTTGAACTAGCTTATAGAGCTAGTTCAAATCTAGTATAAAATTATTTGTACTAGGCAATAGAGCTAGTTCAACTCTAGTGTAAAATTATTTGTACTAGGCTATAGAGCTAGTTCAACTCTAGTGTAAAATTATTTGTACTAGGCTATAGAGCTAGTTCAACTCTAGTGTAAAATTATTTGAACTAGCTTATAGAGCTAGTTCAAATCTAGTATAAAATTATTTGTACTAGGCAATAGAGCTAGTTCAACTCTAGTGTAAAATTATTTGAACTAGCTTATAGAGCAAGTTCAACTCTAGTGTAAAATTATTTGTACTAGGCTATAGAGCTAGTTCAACTCTAGAGTAAAATTATTTGAACTAGCTTATAGAGCTAGTTCAACTCTAGTGTAAAATTATTTGAACTAGCTTATAGACCTAGTTCAACTATACTTTAAATTATTTGTACAAGCTTATAGAGCTAGTTCAACTCAAGTGTAAAAGTATTTGAACTAGCTTATAGAACTTGTTCAATTCTAGCGTAAAATTATTTGAACTAGCTTATAGAGCGAGTTCAACTCTAGTGTAAAATTATTTGTACTAGGCAATAGAGCTAGTTCAACTCTAGTGTAAAATTATTTGTACTAGGCTATAGAGCTAGTTCAAGTCTAGTGTAAAATTATTTGTACTAGGATATAGAGCTAGTTCAACTCTAGTGTAAAATTATTTCAACAAGCTGATAGAGCTAGTTCAACTCTAGTGTAAAAATATTTCTACTAGTCTATAGAGCTAGTTCAACTCTAGTGTAAAATTATTTGTACTAGTCTATAGAGCTAGTTAAACTCTAGTGTAAAAAAATTTGTACTAGGCTATAGAGCTAGTTCAACTCTAGTGTAAAATTATTTGAACTAGCTTATAGAGCGAGTTCAACTCTGGTGTGAAATTATTTTTACAAGCTTATAGAACTAGTTCAACTCTAGTGTAAAAATATTTGTACTAAGCTATAGAGCTAGTTCCACTCTAGTGTAAAATTATTTGAACTAGCTTATAGAGCGAGTTCAACTCTAGTGTGAAATTATTTTTACAAGCTTATAGAACTAGTTGAACTCTAGTGTAAAAATATTTGTACTAAGCTATAGAGCTAGTTCAACTCTAGTGTAAAATTATTTGTACTAGGCTATAGAGCTAGTTTAACTCTAGTGTAAAATTATGTGTACTAGGCTATAGAGCTAGTTCAACTCTACTTTAAAATTATTTGAACTAGCTTTTAGAGCTAGTTCAACTCTATTGCAAAAAAATTGTACTAGGCTATAGAGCTAGTTCAACACTTGTGTAAAATTATTCGTACAAGCTTATAGAGCTAGTTCAACTCTAGTGTAAAAACATTTGTACTAGGCTATAGAGCGAGTTCAACTCTAGTGTAAATTCAGTTGAACTAGCTTATAGAGCTA
>NW_025228191.1:89852-90280 GCF_018294505.1 Triticum aestivum | reverse complement strand
AGTGTAAAATTATTTGTACTAGGCTATAGAGCTAGTTCAACTCTAGTGTAAAATTATTTGAACTAGCTTATAGAGCAAGTTCAACTCTAGTGTAAAATTATTTGTACTAGGCTCTAGAGCTAGTTCGAATCTGGGGTAAAATTATTTTAACTAGCTTATAGTGCTAGTTAAACTCTAGTGTAAAAATATTTGTACTAGGCTATAGAGCTAGTTAAACTCTAGTGTGAAATTATTTGTAGTAGGCTATAGAGCCAGTTCAACTCTAGTGTAAAATTATTTGTACTAGGCTATAGAGCTAGTTCAACTCTAGTGTAAAATTATTTGAACTAGCTTATAGAGCTAGTTCAACTCTAGTGAAAAATTATTTGTACTAGGCTATAGAGCTAGTTCAACTCTAGTGTGAAATTATTTGTACTAGGCTATAGAGC
>NW_025228191.1:87259-89842 GCF_018294505.1 Triticum aestivum | reverse complement strand
GTGCTAGTTAAACTCTAGTGTAAAAATATTTGTACTATGCTATAGAGCTAGTTCAACTCTAGTGTAAAATTATTTGTACTAGGCTATAGAGCTAGTTCAACTCTAGTGTAAAATTATTTGTACAAGCTTATAGAGCTAGTTCATCTCTAGTTTAAAATTATTTGAACTAGCTTATAGAGCAAGTTCAACTCTAGTGTGAAATTATTTTTACAAGCTTATAATGCTAGGTCAACTCTATTGTAAAATTATTTGTACTAGGCTATAGAGCTAGTTCAACTCTAGTGTAAAATTATTTGTACTAGGCTATAGAGCTAGTTCAACTCTAGTGTAAAATTATTTCAACGAGCTGATAGAGCTAGTTCAACTCTAGTGTAAAAATATTTGTACTAGGCAATAGAGCTAGTTAAACTCTAGTGTAAAAATTTGTACTAGGCTATAGAGCTAGTTCAACTCAAGTGTAAAATTATTTGAACTAGCTTATAGAGCGAGTTTAACTCTAGTGTGTAATTATTTTTACAAGCTTATAGAGCTAGTTCAACTCTAGTGTTAAAATATTTGTATTAAGCTATTGAGCTAGTTCCACTCTAGTGTAAAATTATTTGAACTAGCTTATAAAGCTAGTTCAACTCTAGTGTAAAATTATTTGTACTAGGCTATAGAGCTAGTTTAACTCTAGTGTAAAATTATTGGTACTAGGCCATAGAGCTAGTTCAACTCTACTGTAAAATTATTTCAACTAGCTTTTAGAGCTAGTTCAACTCTAGTGCAAAAAAATTTGTACTAGGCTATAGAGCTTGTTCAACACTTGTGTAAAATTATTCGTACAAGCTTATAGAGCTAGTTCAACTCTAGTGTAAAAATATTTGTACTAGGCTATAGAGCGAGTTCAACTCTAGTGTAAATTTAGTTGAACTAGCTTATAGTTCAACTCTAGTGCAGAATTATTTGTCCAAGCTTATCGAGCTAGTTCAACTCTAGTGTGAAATTATTTGCAGTAGGCTATAGGGCTAGTTCAACTCTAGTGTAAAATTATTTGTACTAGGCTATAGAGCTAGCTCAACTCTAGTGTAAAAACATTTGAACTACCTTATAGAGCTAGTTCAACTCTAGTATAAAATTATTTGTACTAGGCAATAGAGCTAGTTCAACTCTAGTGTAAAATTATTTGAACTATCTTGTAGAGCTAGTTCAGCTATAGTGTAAAATTATTCGTAGTAGGCTATAGAGCTAGTTCAACTCTAGTGTAAAATTAATTGTACTAGGCTATAGAGCTTGTTAAAATCTAGGGTAAAAATATTTTAACTAGCTTATAGTGCTAGTTAAACTCTAGTGTAAAAATATTTGTACTAGGCTATAGAGCAAGTTGAGCTCTTGTGTAAAATTATTTGTATTAGGCTATAGAGCTAGTTCAACTCTAGTGTAAAATTATTCGTACAAGCTTATAGGGCTAGTTCATCTATGGTTTAAAATTATTTGAACTAGCTTATAGAGCGAGTTCAACTCTAGTGTGAAATTATTTTTACAAGCTTATATAGCTAGTTCAACTCTAGTGTAAAATTATCTGTACTAGGCTATAGAGCTAGTTTAACTCTAGTGTAAAATTATTTGTAGTCGGCTATAGAGCTAGTTCAACTCGACTGTAAAATTATTTGAACTGGCTTTTAGAGCTAGTTCAACTCTAGTGCAAAAACATTTGTACTAGGCTATAGAGCTAGTTCAACACTTGTGTAAAATTATTCGTACAAGCTTATAGAGCTAGTTCAACTCTAGTGTAAAAATATTTGTACTAGGCAATAGAGCGAGTTCAACTCTACTATAAATTTAGTTGAACTAGCTTATAGAGCTAGTTCAACTCTAGTGCAAAATTATTTGTACAAGCTTGTATAGAGCTAGTTCAACTCTAGTGTGCAATTATTTGTACTAGGCTATAGAGCTAGTTCAACTCTTGTGTAAAATTATTTGTACTAGGCTATGGAGCGAGTTCAACTCTACTGTAAATTTAGTTGAACTAGCTTATAGAGCTAGTTCAACTCTAGTGCAAAATTATTTGTACAAGCTTATATAGAGCTAGTTCAACTCTAGTGTGCAATTATTTGTACTAGGCTATAGAGCTAGTTCAACTCTAGTGTAAAATTATTTGTACTAGGCTATAGAGCTAGTTCAACTCTAGTGTAAATTTATTTGAACTAGCTTATAGAGCTAGTTCAACTCTAGTATAAAATTATTTGTACTAGGCAATAGAGCTAGTTCAACTCTAGTGTAAAATTATTTGAACTAGCTTGTAGAGCTAGTTCAGCTATAGTGTAAAATTATTTGTAGTAGGCTATAGAGCTAGTTCAACTCTAGAGTAAAATTATTTGAACTAGCTTATAGAGCAAGTTCAACTCTAGTTTAAAATTATTTGTACTACGCTATAGAGCTAGTTCAAATCTAGGGTAAAATTATTGTAGCTAGCTTATAGTGCTAGTTAAACTCTAGTGTAAAAATATTTGTACTAGGCTATAGAGCTAGTTCAACTCTAGTGTAAAATTATTTGTACTAGGCTATAGAGCTAGTTCAACTCTAGTGTAAAATTATTTCAAC
>NW_025228191.1:72964-87249 GCF_018294505.1 Triticum aestivum | reverse complement strand
CTATAGAGCTTGTTCAACACTTGTGTAAAATTATTCGTACAAGCTTATAGAGCTAGTTCAACTCTAGTGTAAAAATATTTGTACTAGGCTATAGAGCGAGTTCAACTCTAGTGTAAATTTAGTTGAACTAGCTTATAGTTCAACTCTAGTGCAGAATTATTTGTCCAAGCTTATCGAGCTAGTTCAACTCTCTAGTGTGAAATTATTTGCAGTAGGCTATAGGGCTAGTTCCACTCTAGTGTAGAATTATTTGTACTAGGCTATAGAGCTAGCTCAACTCTAGTGTAAAAACATTTGAACTACCTTATAGAGCTAGTTCAACTCTAGTATAAAATTATTTGTACTAGGCAATAGAGCTAGTTCAACTCTAGTGTAAAATTATTTGAACTATCTTGTAGAGCTAGTTCAGCTATAGTGTAAAATTATTTGTAGTAGGCTATAGAGCTAGTTCAACTCTAGTGTAAAATTAATTGTACTAGGCTATAGAGCTTGTTAAAATCTGGGGTAAAATTAATTTTAACTAGCTTATAGTGCTAGTTAAACTCTAGTGTAAAAATATTTGTACTAGGCTATAGAGCAAGTTGAGCTCTTGTGTAAAATTATTTGTATTAGGCTATAGAGCTAGTTCAACTCTAGTGTAAAATTATTCTTACAAGCTTATAGGGCTAGTTCATCTATGGTTTAAAATTATTTGAACTAGCTTATAGAGCGAGTTCAACTCTAGTGTGAAATTATTTTTACAAGCTTATATAGCTAGTTCAACTCTAGTGTAAAATTATCTGTACTAGGCTATAGAGCTAGTTTAACTCTAGTGTAAAATTATTTGTAGTCGGCTATAGAGTTAGTTCAACTCGACTGTAAAATTATTTGAACTGGCTTTTAGAGCTAGTTCAACTCTAGTGCAAAAAAATTTGTACTAGGCTATAGAGCTAGTTCAACACTTGTGTAAAATTATTCGTACAAGCTTATAGAGCTAGTTCAACTCTAGTGTAAAAATATTTGTACTAGGCAATAGAGCGAGTTCAACTCTACTGCAAATTTAGTTGAACTAGCTTATAGAGCTAGTTCAACTCTAGTGCAAAATTATTTGTACAAGCTTATATAGAGCTAGTTCAACTCTAGTGTGCAATTATTTGTACTAGGCTATAGAGCTAGTTCAACTCTAGTGTAAAATTATTTGTACTAGGCTATAGAGCTAGTTCAACTCTAGTGTAAATTTATTTGAACTAGCTTATAGAGCTAGTTCAACTCTAGTATAAAATTATTTGTACTAGGCAATAGAGCTAGTTCTACTCTAGTGTAAAATTATTTGAACTAGCTTGTAGAGCTAGTTCAGCTATAGTGTAAAATTATTTGTAGTAGGCTATAGAGCTAGTTCAACTCTAGAGTAAAATTATTTGAACTAGCTTATAGAGCAAGTTCAACTCTAGTGTAAAATTATTTGTACTACGCTATAGAGCTAGTTCAAATCTAGGGTAAAATTATTGTAGCTAGCTTATAGTGCTAGTTAAACTCTAGTGTAAAAATATTTGTACTAGGCTATAGAGCTAGTTCAACTCTAGTGTAAAATTATTTGTACTAGGCTATAGAGCTAGTTCAACTCTAGTGTAAAATTATTTCAACAAGCTGATAGAGCTAGTTCAACTCTAGTGTAAAAGTATTTGTACTAGTTTATAGAGCTAGTTCAACTCTAGTGTAAAATTATTTGTACTAGGCTATAGAGCTAGTTAAACTCTAGTGTAAAAATATTTGTACTAGGCTATAGAGTTAGTTCAACTCTAGGGTAAAATTATTTGAACTAGCTTATAGAGCGAGTTCAACTCTAGTGTGAAATTATTTTTACAAGCTTATAGAGCTAGTTCAACTCTAGTGTAAAAATATTTGTAGTAAGCTATAAAGCTAGTTCCACTCTAGTGTAAAATTATTTGAACTAGCTTATAGAGCTAGTTCAACTCTAGTGTAAATATATTTGTACTAGGCTATCGAGCTAGTTTAACTCTAGTGTAAAATTATTTGTACTAGGCTATAGAGCTAGTTCAACTCTACTGTAAAATTATTTGAACTAGCTTTTAGAGCTAGATCAACTCTAGTGCAAAAAAAATTGTACTAAGCTATAGAGCTAGTTCAACACTTGTGTAAAATTATTCGTACGAGCTTATAGAGCTAGTTCAACTCTAGTGTAAAAATATTTGTACTAGGCTATAGAGCGAGTTGAACTCTAGTGTAAATTTAGTTGAACTAGTTTATAGAGCTAGTTCAACTCTAGTGCAAAATTATTTGTACAAGCTTATAGAGCTAGTTCAACTCTAGTGTGAAATTATTTGTACTAGGCTATAGAGCTAGTTCAAGTCTAGTGTAAAATTATTTATACTAGGGTATAGAGCTAGTTCAACTCTAGTGTAAAATTATTTGAACTAGCTTATAGAGCTAGTTCAACTCTAGTATAAAATTATTTGTACTAGGCAATAGAGCTAGTTCAACTCTAGTGTAAAATTATTTGAACTAGCTTGTAGAGCTAGTTCAGCTATAGTGTAAAAATATTTGTACTAGGCTATAGAGCTAGTTCAACTCTAGTGTAAAATTATTTGAACTAGCTTATAGAGCGAGTTCAACTCTAGTGTGAAATTATTTTTACAAGCTTATAGAGCTAGTTCAACTCTAGTGTAAAAATATTTGTACTAAGCTATAGAGCTAGTTCCACTCTAGTGTAAAATTATTTGAACTAGCTTATAGAGCTAGTTCAACTCTAGTGTAAAATTATTTGTACTAGGCTATATAGCTAGTTTAACTCTAGTGTAAAATTATTTGTACTAGGCTATAGGTCTAGTTCAACTCTACTATAGAATTAACTAGCTTTTAGAGCTAGTGCAACTCTAGTGCAAAAAAAATTGTACTTGGCTATAGAGCTAGTTCAACACTTGTGTAAAATTATTCGTACAAGCTTATAGAGCTAGTTCAACTCTGGTGTAAAAATATTTGTACTAGGCTATAGAGCGAGTCCAACTATAGTGTAAATTTAATTGAACTAGCTTATAGGGCTAGTTCATCTATAGTTTAAAATTATTTGAACTAGCTTGTAGAGCGAGTTCAACTCTAGTGTGAATTTTTTTTACAAGCTTATATAGCTAGTTCAACTCTAGTGTAAAATTATTTGTACTAGGCTATAGAGCTAGTTTAACTCTAGTGTAAAATTATTTGTAGTCGGCTATAGAGCTAGTTCAACTCGACTGTAAAATTATTTGAACTGGCTTTTAGAGCTAGTTCAACTCTAGTGCAAAAAAAATTGTACTAGGCTATAGAGCTAGTTCAACACTTGTGTAAAATTATTCGTACAAGCTTATAGAGCTAGTTCAACTCTAGTGTAAAAATATTTGTACTAGGCAATAGAGCGAGTTCAACTCTACTATAAATTTAGTTGAACTAGCTTATAGAGCTAGTTCAACTCTAGTGCAAAATTATTTGTACAAGCTTGTATAGAGCTAGTTCAACTCTAGTGTGCAATTATTTGTACTAGGCTATAGAGCTAGTTCAACTCTTGTGTAAAATTATTTGTACTAGGCTATGGAGCTAGTTCAACTCAAGTGTAAATTTATTTGAACTAGCTTATGGAGCTAGTTCAACTCTAGTATAAAATTATTTGTACTAGGCAATAGAGCTAGTTCAACTCTAGTGTAAAATTATTTGATCTAGCTTGTAGAGCTAGTTCAGCTATAGTGTAAAATTATTTGTAGTAGGCTATAGAGCTAGTTCAACTCTAGAGTAAAATTATTTGAACTAGCTTATAGAGCAAGTTCAACTCTAGTGTAAAATTATTTGTACTATGCTATAGAGCTAGTTCAAATCTAGGGTAAAATTATTGTAGCTAGCTTATAGTGCTAGTTAAACTCTAGTGTCAAAATATTTGTACTAGTATATAGAGCTAGTTCAACTCTAGTGTAAAATTATTTGTACTAGGCTATAGAGCTAGTTTAACTCTAGTGTAAAATTATTTGTACTAGGCTATAGAGCTAGTTCAACTCTACTGTAAAATTATTTGAACTAGCTTTTAGAGCTAGTTCAACTCTAGTGCAAAAAAAATTGTACTAAGCTATAGAGCTAGTTCAACACTTGTGTAAAATTATTCGTACGAGCTTATAGAGCTAGTTCAACTCTAGTGTAAAAATATTTGTACTAGGCTATAGAGCGAGTTCAACTCTAGTGTAAATTTAGTTGAACTAGCTTATAGAGCTAGTTCAACTCTAGTGCAAAATTATTTGTACAAGCTTATTGAGCTAGTTCAACTCTAGTGTGAAATTATTTGTACTAGGCTATAGAGCTAGTTCAAGTCTAGTGTAAAATTATTTGTACTATGCTATAGAGCTAGTTCAACTCTAGTGTAAAATTATTTGAACTAGCTTATAGAGCTAGTTCAACTCTAGTATAAAATTATTTGTACTAGGCAATAGAGCTAGTTCAACTCTAGTGTAAAATTATTTGAACTAGCTTGTAGAGCTAGTTCAGCTATAGTGTAAAAGTATTTGTACTAGGCTATAGAGCTAGTTCAACTCTAGTGTAAAATTATTTGAACTAGCTTATATAGCGAGTTCAACTCTAGTGTGAAATTATTTTTACAAGCTTATAGAGCTAGTTCAACTCTAGTGTAAAAATATTTGTACTAAGCTATAGAGCTAGTTCCACTCTAGTGTAAAATTATTTGAACTAGCTTATAGAGCTAGTTCAACTCTAGTGTAAAATTATTTGTACTAGGCTATAGAGCTAGTTTAACTCTAGTGTAAAATTATTTGTACTAGGCTATAGAGCTAGTTCAACTCTACTATAAAATTAACTAGCTTTTAGAGCTAGTGCAACTCTAGTGCAAAAAAAATGTACTTGGCTGTAGAGCTAGTTCAACACTTGTGTAAAATTATTCGTACAAGCTTATAGAGCTAGTTCAACTCTAGTGTAAAAATATTTGTAATAGGCTATAGAGCGAGTCCAACTCTACTGTAAATTTAATTGAACTAGCTTATAGAGCTAGTTCAACTCTAGTGCAAAATTATTTGTACAAGCTTATAGAGCTAGTTCAACTCTAGTGTGAAATTATTTGTACTAGGCTATAGAGCTAGTTCAACTCTAGTGTAAAATTATTTGTACTAGGCTATAGAGCTAGTTCAACTCTAGCGTAAAATTATTTGAACTAGCTTATAGAGCTAGTTCAACTCTAGTATAAAATTATTTGTACTAGGCAATAGAGCTAGTTCAACTCTAGTGTAAAATTATTTGAACTAGCTTGTAGAGCTAGTTCAGCTATAGTGTAAAAATATTTGTACTAGGTTATAGAGCTAGTTCAACTCTAGTGTAAAATTATGTGAACTAGCTTATAGAGCTAGTTCAACTCTAGTGTAAAAATATTTTTACAAGCTTATAGAGCTAGTTCCACTCTAGTGTAAAATTATTTGAACTAGCTTATAGAGCTAGTTCAACTCTAGTGTAAAATTATTTGTACTAGGCTATAGAGGTAGTTTAACTCTAGTGTAAAATTATTTGTACTAGGCTATAGAGCTAGTTCAACTCTACTATAAAATTAACTAGCTTTTAGAGCTAGTCAACTGTAGTGCAAAAAAATTTGTACTTGGCTATAGAGCTAGTTCAACACTTGTGTAAAATTATTCGTACAAGCTTATAGAGCTTGTTCAACTCTAGTGTAAAAATACTTGTACAAGGCTATAGAGCGAGTCCAACTCTAGTGTAAATTTAGTTGAACTAGCTTATAGAGCTAGTTCAACTCTAGTGCAAAATTATTTGTACAAGCTTATAGAGCTAGTTCAACTCTAGTGTGAAATTATTTGTACTAGGCTATAGAGGTAGTTCAACTCTAGTGTAAAATTATTTGTACTAGGCTATAGAGCTAGTTCAACTCTAGTGTAAAATTATTTGAACTAGCTTATAGAGCTAGTTCAACTCTAGTATAAAATTATTTGTACTAGGTAATAGAGCTAGTTCAACTCTAGTGTAAAATTATTTGAACTAGCTGGTAGAGCTAGTTCAGCTGTAGTGTAAAAATATTTGTACTAGGCTATAGAGCTAGTTCAACTCTAGTGTAAAATTATTTGTACTAGGCTATAAAGCTAGTTCAAATCTAGGGTAAAATTATTTTAACTAGCTTATAGTGCTAGTTAAACTCTAGTGTAAAAATATTTGTACTAGGCTATAGAGCTAGTTCAACTCTAGTGTAAAATTATTAGTACTAGGCTATAGAGCTAGTTCAACTCTAGTGTAAAATTATTTGACCTAGCTTATAGAGCGAGTTCAACTCTAGTGTGAAATTATTTTTACAAGCTTATATAGCTAGTTCAACTCTACTGTAAAATTATTTGTACTAGGCTATAGAGCTAGTTCAACTCTAGTGTAAAATTATTTGTACTAGGCTATAGAGCTAGTTCAACTCTAGTGTAAAATTATTTCAACAAGCTGATAGAGCTAGTTCAACTCTAGTGTAAAAGTATTTGTACTAGTCTATAGAGCTAGTTCAACTCTAGTGTAAAATTATTTGTACTAGGCTATAGAGCTAGTTAAACTCTAGTGTAAAAATATTTGTACTAGGCTATAGAGCTAGTTCAACTCTAGGGTAAAATTATTTGAACTCGGCTATAGAGGTAGTTCAACTCTATTGTAAAATTATTTGTACAAGCTTATAGAGCTAGTTCAACTCTAGTGTAAAATTATTTATACTAGGCTATAGAGCTAGTTCAACTCTAGTGTAAAATTATTTGTACTAGCGTATAGAGCTAGTTTATCTCTATTGTAAAATTATTTGAACTAGCTTATAGAGCGAGTACAACTCTAGTGTGAAATTATTTTTACAAGCTGATAGAGCTAGTTCAACTCTAGTGTAAAAATATTTGTACTAGGCTATAGAGCTAGTTCAACTGTAGTGTAAAATTATTTGAACTAGCTTATAGAGCTAGTTCAAATCTAGTGTAAACTTATTGGAACTAGCTTATAGAGCTAGTTCAACTCTAGTGTAACATTATTTGTACTAGGCTATAGAGCTAGTTCAACCCTAGTGTGAAATTATTTGTACTAGGCTATAGAGCTAGTTCAACTCTACTGTAAAATTATTTGAACTAGCTTATAGAGCTAGTTCAACTCTGGTGTAAAAATATTTGTACTAGGCTATAGAGCTAGTTCAACTCTAGTGTAAAATTATTTTATGTCATTATTCATTTTATTAGGTCTAGAATTAATTGACTAGATTTAATCGTAGGAAACATGGCTGGCAACAATGAAGGACAGGGTTCTGGTGACTGCGACAACGCCTACCTGGCGGCAGAAGAATTTTTGAGGGAAGCCGACGATCAAGAGTTGATTTTGCTGGGTCCATCTGTCACATCGGAGATTGAGACCGACATCGAGACCAACGCTGAGACTGAGAGCAGCATCGAGACTGGCGCTGAGATTGAGACCGGCGCTGAGACTAGCGGAGCTGGTATAGAACCGAAAGCAAAGAGGCAACGGCTTCCTAACAAGCTCAGGACTACTAGACTGGTGGTCACGGATGTGGACGACGGCAATTTTGAACCAAACGAGCCCGAGGAAGCGCGCGCGTGCTACGGCAATCAAATAGGCTGCATCATAAGGACAACCGCCACCATCAACGATGAGAAACTAAGATAGATAATATGAGGCCCTCCCTCCTAAAGAAGTTGCACCAAATATTCTTGTTCCCGGGCCGGAATGAAAAGGATTATAAAGATCCAGATAAGGACCCGGCAATGAAGAAGATAAACAAACACGCCATGACCAAGTTTAGCGACGCATTGGCCGCCTGGAAATCAAGGGTGAAATATCAGATCGTCAACAAAAAGGAACCCTACTCCGAGATTGTAAAGGATAATCCGACAATCACGGCAGAGCACTTTCAAATATTCCAGGCGGCTTGCGAAGCCGAAGCTGCCAAAAAAAAGTCGAAGTACATGAAGGGGCTTCAACAAAGGAACATTGGGTGCCACCACCTCGGAAGCCGTGGTTACGGTGGGAAGAGGTCCATATGGGTCAAAGAGGACGTGGAAGCCGCGAGTCTGGGCATCCCAGACCCCTTGGCGGAGTTCACCGTCCCGTAGGAGCGTGACGTCCTCAGGGCTCGGCACCGTTGGGACCTAGTGAAGAAGGTTTTCGAGACGAACGCCTTCTCGACGGAGTTCATGAGACTGCTGGTAATTTTAGTTTCTGATCAATTCGACTACATGTTAGTCATATTTGTAAACGATCCTTGTGCCTTTTGTAGAGAGAGCAGCACAGGATTGCGGCCGAAAGCTACTCGCCGTCTGAGGCGTTGGCGAGGCCCAAGTGGGACACTCCATTCAACCGGGCGTTGAACATATTGAAAGGACACCCGGTGGAGACTCGACCGTCGTATGGACGCGTGCACGGTGTCGGAGACGGCGCCACGTGGAAGAAGTACTACCGTGAGACCACGGAGGAGAGAAAGGAAAGACGGAGGTTAACTGAAGAAAACATCGACAAGAAGGTTGAGATTGCGGTTGAGAAGAAATCATCTGAGACAGTCGCAACAACGGTAGCTGCCGCAAAACATGTGCTTTTAGATATGTCTACTACCTTGGTTCCGACCGTTTTCAATTGGAGCAGGCGAAATCCAGAAAAAATGCTACGGACTTTCCCCTTGTTGACTTCTTTGGGAGCAGCTCGACTAGCATTGCACCAGCACCGGCAGCTGCACCGGCTCCTGCACCGGCTCCCGTGCCGGCTCCCGCACCTGCTCCAGAACCGGCTCCAGCGCCGGACGTGCTCGGCGATGCTTCATCTTTGGCTGAGCTCGACGCCCTCACGGTATCTATCACACCGGCCCCCTTCAATAAATGTATAATCTCCCATTTTCGTTGCCTTTTGGATGTCTCACGTCGCAGACTTTTCTTTGCAGGCCGACGAAACCCCGTGCACCATATTGTACACCATCGGCGACCAGACGGTGGACGTGGGGAAGGCGATGATAATGGAGCCGATGGAACAATTGTTCCACAGCCGGCTGATCCCCCGGACGTCTTCAAGGTTTCCATGGCCAGTGTCAAACCGGGCCACGAGAATTTGGCTCCTCTGGTACTAGTGGGGGATGACGACGACCCCACGACGGCTTGGTGATTGTTGCAATGGGTGGGTCCTGTTATGGCCAAAGAGTCTGCTTCGTCTGGAGGCGGCCGGGAGCACACCCACGAGCACGCAGTTAGGTATGAACATCAACACCTCACCTACCTAATTAGCATTGGCTGTCGTGCTGGGTGATAGCGGAGGGGGTGAGGAAGAGGCTCCATTAGTCGCTGGTGCCGTCGCCATAGATGAGAATGAGGATGACGATCACACTCAACAGTATGTCAATACTGGCGCCTACTTAGGGTTTGAGCGTCATGAGTTGGTGCCTGAATTGCCGCCTCCGGAGTCTGAATGTTTTATGGACAACCTTCCGGTAGTAAAGAAGTCTAGGAAGAGACCGAGGAAAGGCAAAAAAGCTGCTTCTATGATCCAGTCGCCTCAGCAGCCTCGGGTTCAAGACCGTATAGATATCCCCGGTGCGGCAAAATGGCATATCACTGGTGAACCAATCCTACCTAAAGCAGCGATAGGGGCCAGATTCGGCGATGTAAGGAGACATCATGACGATGTGCTGCGGAGAGAGAAAGGCCTCCTTGCCTAGGAAAATCAAGGATACCCACTCTACGTGTTAACGTGCCACGGCAATTGTCGTACATCGACACATTCCCTGCGGAGAAGTTCTTCCTTCGATTCGATTACATCTTCGACATGTTTCACTGGAAGAAGCTGGATTTTACGATTGTCCGCCTTTATGCCTTGCACATGAACTACCTCATCGGGGTTGAGCAGATACCTTTTATCTGTGTCGCTGACCCGTACTTCATGCACGAGGGCTTCTTGGTAGTCTACGCAAAGCACTGTGAATACGCGAGGGACTACCTAGTCAATTTCATGCTCGTCAATAAGGACAAGGAGGTGATTCTCGTGCCTTATCATCCCCTGTAAGTCATCCGCGCGGATATCCTTCCTTCGATCTCAATCATTCATTTGCATGGTGGAGGCTAATTAATTTGAGGTGTACTTATTTTGCGCAGCGGCGGGCGCGCCGTCCTCATCATCCTCTATCCCCGATACTCCTACGCTCTTTACTTGGACTCGTCGAAGAACATCACCAAGAAGGATTACACCCACATCAAGTCTGTTCTCGACAGTGCTATCTTTTACTAGGGCAAACGGGGTGGAGTGGTCAACGACAAGAAGACAAGGGACGGCAGGCCCGCCTTCAGCCATAAGACCGACTTCTGTTGTGTCCAGCAACCGAGTGATTCTCTTAATGATGGATTCTATGTCCTACACCACATGCTGGAGTACAGACGGGATCACCACGACCTTCGCATGTCACCTAAATCCGGCGATGCTCATATTCTGCAATGGGAAAAGGACTTAGGAGATATCGAGGATCATCGACTTCGAGCTGAGTTCTATTACATCCAGCGCGAAGTTACCCAAATCATCATGAAGGAGGTTGTCAAAAAAACTGGGATGTTCTATGCAGAAGGACAAATGTCGCGGGAAGACGTTCGAACACGCGTAGCCTCTCAGCGTCTCGACATGAAGCCTTTCACTAAGCTTGGGGACTATCTCCCTGACATGGATGGATGGCACGACATGTTGGAGTGGTTGTCGATATATGACAATGTGCCCGTTTAGTCCATTATTTTTGTATGAAAAACTTTGAGTTATGCACGGCGAAACTTTATTTCTGATGTCATTAAACCGTCCTCCTCAACTAGCAAAGATCACTCTAGTTAGGGCGCTTTGGGTACGATGAACTTTGTTATTTATGCTTATGATATGTTGCTTATATTTTGCCAAGTCTGTCTCTTTCTGTTGCTCAACTATATATGTTGCATATCATCGACTCATGTGACGATGCAGGTGCATAGATCATCGATGGCGAAGAAGTGCTACGCCAGGAGTATACGACGAGTGGCCGGAGTGTCAGGCCCAGGTGTACCAGTTTCTGGTTTCCGAGCGACAGCCAGTAGTTATTTTAGGTTCACGCTAATGCGAGAGAGGAATACGAACTCATGTACTGCATAGTTCCGCTCTCACTCATAGTGATAGCTCTTCTCGCATATATCATTGTTTAGATGGATGATGATGTAGTTTAAAATTATTTGAACTAGTTTATAAAGCTAGTTCAACTCTAGTGTAAAATTATTTCTACTAGGCTATAGAGCTAGTTCAACTCAAGTGTAAAATTATTTGAACTAGACTATAGAGCTAGTTCAAGTCTAGTGTAAAATTATTTGAACTAGCTTATAGAGCTATTTCAACTCTAGTGGAAAATTATTTGTACTAGCCTATAGAGCTAGTTCAACTCTTTTGTAAAATTATATGTACAAGCTTTTTTTACATTGATTTTATGTACAAGCTTATAGAGCTAGTTCAACTCTAGTGTAAAATTATTTATACTAGGCTATAGAGCTAGTTCAACTCTAGTGTAAAATTATTTGAACTAGCTTATCGAGCTAGTTCAACTCTAGTATAAAATTATTTGTACTAGTCTATAGAGCTAGTTCAAGTCTAATGTAAAATTATTTGAACTAGCTTCTAGAGCTAGTTCAACTCTAGTGTAAAATTATTTATACTAGGCTATAGAGCTAGTTCAACTCTGGTGTAAAATTATTTGTGCAAGCTTATACAGTTAGTTCAACTCTAGTGTAAAATTATTTGAACTAACTTATAGAGCGAGTTCAACTCTAGTGTGAAATTATTTTTACAAGCTTATAAAGCTAGTTCAACTCTAGTGTAAAACTATTTGTACTAGGCTATAGAGCTAGTTCAACTCCAGTGTAAAATTATTTGTATTAGGCTATAGAGCTAGTTCAACTCTAGTGTAAAATTATTTCAACTAGCTTATAAAGCTAGTTCAACTCTAGTGTAAAAATATTTGTACTAGTCTATAGAGCTAGTACAACTCTAGTATAAAATTATTTGTACTAGGATATAGAGCTAGTTAAACTCTAGTGTAAAATTATTTTAACTGGCTTATAGAGATAGTTCGACTCTAGTGTAAAAATATTTGTACGAGGCTATAGAGCTAGTTCAACTCTAGTGTAAAATTATTTGAACTAGTTTATAAAGCTAGTTCAACTCTAGTGTAAAATTATTTCTACTAGGCTATAGAGCTAGTTCAACTCAAGTGTAAAATTATTTGAACTAGACTATAGAGCTAGTTCAAGTCTAGTGTAAAATTATTTGAACTAGCTTATAGAGCGATTTCAACTCTAGTGGAAAATTATTTGTACTAGCCTATAGAGCTAGTTCAACTCTTTTGTAAAATTATATGTACAAGCTTTTTTTACATTGATTTTATGTACAAGCTTATAGAGCTAGTTCAACTCTAGTGTAAAATTATTTGAAGTAGCTTATAGAGCTAGTTCAACTCTAGTGTAAAATTATTTGTACTAGCCTACAGAGCTAGTTCAAATCTATTGTAAAATTATTTGTACAAGCTTATAGAGCTAGTTCAATTCTAGTGTAAAATTATTTGAACTAGCTTATAGAGCTGGTTCAACTCTAGTGTAAAATTATTTGAAGTAGCTTATAGAGCTAGTTCAACTCTAGTGTAAAATTATTTGAACTAGCTTATAGAGCTAGTTCAACTCTAGTGTAAAATTATTTGTACAAGCTTATAGAGCTAGTTAAACTCCAGTTTAAAATTATTTGTACTAGGCTATAGAGCTAGTTCAACTGTAGTGTAAAATTATTTGTACTAGGCTATAAAGCTAGTTCAACTCTAGTTTAAAATAATTTAACTAGCTTATAGAACTAGTTCAACTCTAGTGTAAAAAAATTTGTACTAGGCTATAGTGCTAATTCAAGTCTAGTGTAAAATTATTTGAACTAGCTTATAGAGCTAGTTCAACTCTAGCGTAAAATTATTTGTACTAGGCTATAGAGCTAGTTCAACTCTAGTGTAAAATTATTTTAACTAGATTATAGAGCTAGTTCAACTCTAGTGTAAAAATATTTGTACTAGTCTATAGAGCTAGTTCAACTCTAGTGTAAAGTTATTTGATCTAGCTTATAGAGCGAGTTCAACTCTAGTGTAAAATTATTTGAACTAGCTTATAGAGCTAGTTCAACTCTAGTGCAAAATTATTTGTACAAGCTTAAAGAGCTAGTTCAACTCTAGCGTGAAATTATTTGTACTAGGCTATAGAGCTAGTTCAACACTAGTGTAAAATTATTTGAACTAGCTTATAGAGCTAGTTCAACTCTAGTGTAAAATTATTTGTACTAGGCTATAGAGCTAGTTCAACTCAAGTGTAAAATTATTTGAACTATCTTATAGAGCTAGTTCAACTGTAGTGTAAAATTATTTGTACTAGGCTATAGAGCTAGTTCAAGTCTAGTGTAAAATTATTTGAACTAGCTTATAGAGCTACTTCAACTCTAGTGTAAAATTCTTTGAACTAGCTTATAGAGTTAGTTCAAATCTAGTGTAAAATTATTTGTACTAGGCTATAGAGCTAGTTCAACTCTAGTGTAAAATAATTTGAACTAGCTTATAGAGCTAGTTGAACTTTAGTGTAAAATTATTTGTACTAGGCTATAGAGCTAGTTCAACTGTAGTGTAAAATTATTTGTAATAGGCTGTAGAGCTAGTTCAACTCTAGTGTAAAACGATTTTAACTAGCTTATAGTGCTAGTTCAACTCTAGTGTAAAAATATTTGTACTGGTCTATAGAGCTAGTTCAACTCTAGTGTAAAATTATTTTTACTAGGCTATAGAGCTAGTTCAACTCTAATGTAAAATTATTTGAACTAGCTTATAGAGCTAGTTCAACTCGACTGTAAAATTATTTGTACTAGACTATAGAGCTAGTTCAACTCTAGTGTAAAATTATTTGAACTAGATTATAGAGCTAGTTCAACTCTTGTGTAAAATTATTTGTACTAGCCTACAGAGCTAGTACAACTCTATTGTAAAATTATTTGTACAAGCTTATAGAGCTAGTTCAATTCTAGTGTAAAATTATTTGAACGAGCTTATAAAGCTAGTTCAACTCTAGTGTAAAATTATTTGAAGTAGCTTATTGAGCTAGTTCAACTCTAGTGTAAAATTATTTGAACTAGATTATAGAGCTAGTTCATCTCTAGTGTAAAATTATTTGAACGAGCTAGTTCAACTCTAGTGTAAAATTATTTGTACTAGCCTATAGAGCTATTTCAACTCTATTGTAAAA
>NW_025228191.1:69108-72341 GCF_018294505.1 Triticum aestivum | reverse complement strand
TTTGAACTAGCTTATAGAGTTAGTTCAAATCTAGTGTAAAATTATTTGTACTAGGCTATAGAGCTAGTTCAACTGTAGTGTAAAATTATTTGTAATAGGCTATAGAGCTAGTTCAACTCTAGTGTAAAATGATTTTTACTAGCTTATAGTGCTAGTTCAACTCTAGTGTAAAAATATTTGTACTAGTCTATAGACCTAGTTCAACTCTAGTGTAAAATTATTTTTACTAGGCTATAGAACTAGTTCAACTCAATTGTAAAATTATTTGAACTAGCTTATAGAGCTAGTTCAACTCGACTATAAAATTATTTGTACTAGACTATAGAGGTAGTTCAACTCTAGTGTAAAATTATTTGAACTAGATTATAGAGCTAGTTCAACTCTTGTGTAAAATTATTTGTACTAGCCTACAGAGCTAGTACAACTCTATTGTAAAATTATTTGTACAAGCTTGTAGAGCTAGTTCAATTCTAGTGTAAAATTATTTGAACGAGCTTATAAAGCTAGTTCAATTCTAGTGTAAAATTATTTGAAGTAGCTTATTGAGCTAGTTCAACTCTAGTGTAAAATTATTTGAACTAGATTATAGAGCTAGTTCTTCTCTAGTGGAAAATTATTTGAACGAGCTAGTTCAACTCTAGTGTAAAATTATTTGTACAAGCCTATAGAGCTAGTTCAATTCTAGTGTAAAATTATTTGAACTAGCTTATAGAGCTAGTTCAACTCTAGTGTAAAATTATTTGTACTAGGCTATAGAGCTAGTTCAACTCTATTGTAAAATTATTTGTACAAGCCTATAGAGCTAGTTCAATTCTAGTGTAAAATTATTTGAACTAGCTTATAGAGCTAGTTCAACTCTAGTGTAAAATTATTTGTACTAGGCTATAGAGCTAGTTTAACTCTAGTGTAAAATTATTTGTACTAGGCTATAGAGCTAGTTCAACTCTACTGTAAAATTATTTGAACTAGCTTTTAGAGCTAGTTCAACTCTAATGCAAAAAAAATTGTACTAAGCTATAGAGCTAGTTCAACACTTGTGTAAAATTATTTGAAGTAGCTTATAGAGCTAGTTCAACTCTAGTGCAAAATTATTTTAACTAGCTTATAGAGCTAGTTCAACTCTAGTGCAAAATTATTTGTACAAGCTTATAGAGCTAGTTCAACTCTAGCGTGAAATTATTCGTACTAGGCTATAGAGCTAGTTCAACTCTAGTGTAAATTTTTTTAACTAGCTTGTAGAGCTAGTTCCACTCTAGTGTAAAATTATTTGTACTAGGCTATACAGCTAGTTCAACTCTAGTGTAAAATTATTTGAACTATCTTATAGAGCTAGTTCAACTGTAGTGTAAAATTATTTGTACTAGGCTATAAAGCTAGTTCAACTCTAGTGTAAAATTATTTGAACTAGCTTATAGAGCTAGTTCAACTCTAGTGTAAAATTATTCTTACTAGGCTATAGAGCTAGTTCAACTCTAGTGTAAAATTATTTGAACTAGCTTATAGAGCTAGTTCAACTCTAGTGTAAAATTATTTGTACTAGGCTATAGAGCTAGTTTAACTCTAGTGTAAAATTATTTGTACTAGGCTATAGAGCTAGTTCAACTCTACTGTAAAATTATTTGAACTAGCTTTTAGAGCTAGTTCAACTCTAATGCAAAAAAAATTGTACTAAGCTATAGAGCTAGTTCAACACTTGTGTAAAATTATTTGAAGTAGCTTATAGAGCTAGTTCAACTCTAGTGCAAAATTATTTTAACTAGCTTATAGAGCTAGTTCAACTCTAGTGCAAAATTATTTGTACAAGCTTATAGAGCTAGTTCAAGTCTAGCGTGAAATTATTCGTACTAGGCTATAGAGCTAGTTCAACTCTAGTGTAAATTTTTTTTAACTAGCTTGTAGAGCTAGTTCCACTCTAGTGTAAAATTATTTGTACTAGGCTATACAGCTAGTTCAACTCTAGTGTAAAATTATTTGAACTATCTTATAGAGCTAGTTCAACTGTAGTGTAAAATTATTTGTACTAGGCTATAAAGCTAGTTCAACTCTAGTGTAAAATTATTTGAACTAGCTTATAGAGCTAGTTCAACTCTAGTGTAAAATTATTCTTACTAGGCTATAGAGCTAGTTCAACTCTAGTGTAAAATTATTTCAACTAGCTTATAGAGCTAGTTGAACATTAGTGTAAAATTATTTGTACTAGGCTATAGAGCTAGTTCAACTGTAGTGTAAAATTATTTGTAATAGGCTATAGAGCTAGTTCAATTCTAGTGTAAAATGATTTTAACTAGCTTATAGAGCTAGTTCAACTCTGGTGTAAAAATATTTGTACTAGTCTATAGAGCTAGTTCAACTCTAGTGTAAAATTATTTGTACAAGCTTACAGAGCTAGTTAAACTCTAGTGTAAAATTATTTGTACTAGGCTATAGAGCTAGTTCAACTCGATTGTAAAATTATTTGTACTAGGCTATAGAGCTAGTTCAACTCTACTGTAAAATAATTTAACTAGCTTATAGAACTAGTTCAACTCTAGTGTAAAATTTTTTGTACTAGGCTATAGAGCTAGTTCAACTCTAGTGTAAAGATATTTGTACAAGCTTATAGAGCTAGTTCAACTCTAGTGTAAAATTATTTGATCTAGCTTATAGAGCGAGTTCAAGTCTAGTGTAAAATTATTTGAACTAGCTTATAGAGCTAGTTCAACTCTAGTGCAACATTATTTGTACAAGCTTATAGAGCTAGTTCAACTCTAGTGTGATATTATTTGTACTAGGCTATAGAGCTAGTTCCACTCTAGTGTAAAATTATTTGAACTAGCTTATAGAGCTAGTTCCACTCTAGTGTAAAATTATTTGTACTAGGCTATAGGGCTAGTTCAACTTTAGTGTAAAAATATTTGTACTAGGTTATAGAGCTAATTCGACTGTAGTTTAAAATTATTTGAACAAGCTTATAGAGCTAGTTCAACTATAGTGTAAAATTGTTTGTACTAGGCTATAGAGCTAGTTCAACTCTAGTGTAAAATTATTTTAACTAGCTTATACAGCTAGTTCAACTCTAGTGTAAAATTATTTGTACTAGGCTATAGAGCTAGTTCAACTGTAGTGTAAAATTATTTGTACTAGGCTATACAGCTAGTTCAACTCTAGGGTAAAAATATTTTCACTAGCTTATATTGCTAGTTCAACTCTAGTGTAGAAATATTTGTACTAGGCGATAGAGCTAGTTCAACTCG
>NW_025228191.1:67010-68729 GCF_018294505.1 Triticum aestivum | reverse complement strand
CTCTAGTGTAAAATTATTTGATCTAGCTTATAGAGCGAGTTCAACTCTAGTGTAAAATTATTTGAACTAGCTTATAGAGCTAGGTCAACTCTAGTGCAAAATTATTTGTACAAGCTTATAGAGCTAGTTCAACTCTAGTGTGATATTATTTGTACAAGGCTATAGAGCTAGTTCAACTCTAGTGTAAAATTATTTGAACTAGATTATAGAGCTAGTTCCACTCTAGTGTAAAATTATTTGTACTAGGCAATAGGGCTAGTTCAACTTTAGTGTAAAAATATTTTTACTAGGTTATAGAGCTAGTTCGACTCTAGTTTAAAATTATTTGAACTAGCTTATAGAGCTAGTTCAACTGTAGTGTAAAATTGTTTGTACTAGGCTATAGAGCTAGTTCAACTCTAGTGTAAAATTATTTTAACTAGCTTATAGAGCTAGTTCAACTCTAGTGAAAAATTATTTGTACAATCTTATAGAGCTAGTTCAACTCTAGTGTAAAAAATTTTGAACTAGCTTATAGAGCTAGTTCAACTCTAGTGTAAAATTATTTGTACTAGGCTATAGAGCTAGTTAACCTCTAGTGTAAAATTATTTGAACTAGCTTATAGAGCTAGTTCAACTCTAGTGTAAAATTATTTGTACTAGGCTGTAGGGCGAGTTCAACTCTAGTGTAAAATTATTTGTACAAGCTTACAGAGCTAGTTAAACTCTAGTGTAAAATTATTTGTACTAGGCTATAGAGCTAGTTCAACTCGATTGTAAAATTATTTGTACTAGGCTATAGAGCTAGTTCAACTCTACTGTAAAATAATTTAACTAGCTTATAGAACTAGTTCAACTCTAGTGTAAATTTTTTTGTACTAGGCTATAGAGCTAGTTCAACTCTAGTGTAAAGATATTTGTACAAGCTTATAGAGCTAGTTCAACTCTAGTGTAAAATTATTTGATCTAGCT
The DNA here is from genome assembly GCF_018294505.1 of Triticum aestivum. Taxonomy (NCBI): domain Eukaryota; kingdom Viridiplantae; phylum Streptophyta; class Magnoliopsida; order Poales; family Poaceae; genus Triticum; species Triticum aestivum. Next base: position 67,778 of record NW_025228191.1, on the reverse strand, counting down.
TATAGAGCGAGCTCAACTCTAGTGTAAAATTATTTGAACTAGCTTATAGAGCTAGGTCAACTCTAGTGCAAAATTATTTGTACAAGCTTGTAGAGCTAGTTCAACTCTAGTGTGATATTATTTGTACTAGGCTATAGAGCTAGTTCAACTCTAGTGTAAAATTATTTGAACTAGCTTATAGAGCTAGTTCCACTCTAGGGTAAAATTATTTGTACTAGGCTATAGGGCTAGTTCAACTTTAGTGTAAAAATATTTGTACTAGGTTATAGAGCTAGTTTGACTCTAGTTTAAAAGTATTTGAACAAGCTTATAGAGCTAGTTCAACTGTAGTGTAAAATTGTTTGTACTAGGCTATAGAGCTAGTTCAACTCTAGTGTAAAATTATTTTAACTAGCTTATACAGCTAGTTCAAATCTAGTGTAAAATTATTTGTACTAGGCTATAGAGCTAGTTCAACTGTAGTGTAAAATTATTTGTACTAGGCTATACGGCTAGTTCAACTCTAGGGTAAAATTATTTTCACTAGCTTATATTGCTAGTTCAACTCTAGTGTAGAAATATTTGTACTAGGCTATAGAGCTAGTTCAACTCTAGTGTAAAATTATTTGTACTAGGCTATAGAGCTAGTTCAACTCTAGTGTAAAATTATTTGTACAAGCTTATAGAGCTAGTTCAACTCTATTGTAAAATTATTTGAACTAGCTTATAGAGCGAGTTCAACTCTAGTGTGAAACTATTCTTAAAAGCTTATAGAGCTGGTTCAACTAT
>NW_025228191.1:66167-66989 GCF_018294505.1 Triticum aestivum | reverse complement strand
GTAAAATTATTTTCACTAGCTTATATTGCTAGTTCAACTCTAGTGTAGAAATATTTGTACTAGGCTATAGAGCTAGTTCAACTCGAGTGTAAAATTATTTGTACTAGGCTATAGAGCTAGTTCAACTCTAGTGTAAAATTATTTGTACAAGCTTATAGAGCTAGTTCAACTCTATTGTAAAATTATTTGAACTAGCTTATAGAGCGAGTTCAACTCTAGTGTGAAACTATTCTTAAAAGCTTATAGAGCTGGTTCAACTATATTGTAAAATTATTTGTACTAGGCTATAAAGCTAGTTCGACTGTAGTGTAAAATTATTTTAACTAGATTATAGAGCTAGTTCAACTCTAGTGCAAAATTATTTCTACAAGCTTATAGAGCTAGTTCAACTCTAGTGTAAATTTTTTTGAACTAGCTTATAGAGCTAGTTCAACTCTAGTGTAAAATTATTTGATCTAGCTTATAGAGCGAGTTCAACTCTAGTGTAAAATTATTTGAACTAGCTTATAGAGCTAGGTCAACTCTAGTCCAAAATTATTTGTACAAGCTTATAGAGCTAGTTCAACTCTAGTGTGATATTATTTGTACTAGGCTATAGAGCTAGTTCAACTCTAGTGTAAAATTATTTGAACTAGCTAGCTTATAGAGCTAGTTCCACTCTAGTGTAAAATTATTTGTACTAGGCTATAGGGCTAGTTCAACTTTAGTGTAAAAATATTTGTACTAGGGTATAGAGCTAGTTCGACTCTAGTTTAAAATTATTTGAAGTAGCCTATAGAGCTAGTTCAACTGTAGTGTAAAATTGTTTGTACTAGGCTATAG
>NW_025228191.1:63924-65862 GCF_018294505.1 Triticum aestivum | reverse complement strand
GTGTAGAAATATTTGTACTAAGCTATAGAGCTAGTTCAACTCGAGTGTAAAATTATTTGTACTAGGCTATAGAGCTAGTTCAACTCTAGTGTAAAGTTACTTGTACAAGCTTATAGAGCTAGTTCAACTCTATTGTAAAATTATTTGAACTAGCTTATAGAGCGAGTTCAACACTAGTGTGAAATTATTCTTAAAAGCTTATAGAGCTGGTTCAACTATATTGTAAAATTATTTGTACTAGGCTATAAAGCTAGTTCAACTCTAGTGTAAAATTATAGTAACTAGCTTATAGAGCTAGTTCAACTGTAGTGTAAAATTATTTGTACTAGGCTATAGAGCTAGTTCAACTCTAGCGTAAAATTATAGTAACTAGCTTATAGAGCTAGTTCAACTATAGTGTAAAATTATTTGTACTAGGCTATAGAGCTAGTTCAACAGTAGTGTAAAATTATTTGAACTAGCTTATAGAGCTAGTTTAACTCTAGTGTAAAATTATTTGTACTTGGCTATAGAGCTAGTTCAACTCTAGTGTTAAATTATTTGAACTAGCTTATAGAGCTAGTTGAACTTTAGTATAAAATTATTTGTACTAGGCTATAGAGCTAGTTCAACTGTAGTGTAAAATTATTTGTACTAGTCTATAGAGCTAGTTCAACTCAAGGGTAAAATTATATTAACTAGCTTATAGTGCTAGTTCAACTCTAGTCTAAAAATATTTATACTAGGCTATAGAGCTAGTTCAATTCTAGTGTAAAATTATTTGTACTAGGCAATAGAGCTAGTTCAATTCTAGTGTAAAATTATTTGTACAAGCTTACAGAGCTAGTTCAACTCTAGTGTAAAATTATTTGAACTGGCTTATAGAGCGAGTTCAACTCTAGTACGATATTATTTTTACAAGCTTATAGAGCTAGTTAACCTCTAGTGTAAAATTATTTTTACTAGGCTATAGAGCTAGTTCAACTCTAGTGTAAAATTATTTTAACTAGCTTATAGAGCTAGTTCAACTCTAGTGTAAAAATATTTGTACTAGTCTATAGAGCTAGTTCAACTCTAGTGTAAAATTATTTTTACTAGGCTATAGAGCTAGTTCAACTCTAATGTAAAATTATTTGAACTAGATTATAGAGCTAGTTCAACTCGACTGTAAAATTATTTGCTCTAGACTATAGAGCTAGTTCAACTCTAGTGTACAATTATTTGAACTAGATTATAGAGCTAGTTCAACTCTAGTGTAAAATTATTTGAACTAGCTTATAGAGCTAGTTCAGCTCTACTATAAAATTATTTGTACTAGCCTACAGAGCTAGTACAACTCTATTGTATAATTATTTGTACAAGCTTATAGAGCTAGTTCAATTCTAGTGTAAAGTTATTTGAACTAGCTTATAAAGCTAGTTCAATTCTAGTGCAAAATTATTTGAAGTAGCTTATTGAGCTAGTTCAACTCTAGTGTAAAATTATTTGAACTAGATTATAGAGCTAGTTCATCTCTAGTGTAAAATTATTTAAACGAGCTAGTTCAACTCTAGTGTAAAATTAGTTGTACTAGCCTACAGAGCTAGTTCAACTCTATTGTAAAATTATTTGTACAAGCCTATAGAGCTAGTTCAATTCTAGTGTAAAATTATTTGAACTAGCTTATAGAGCTAGTTCAACTCAAGTGTAAAATTATTTGAAGTAGCTTATAGAGCTAGTTCAACTCTAGTGTAAAATTATTTGAACTAGCTTATAGAACTAGTTCAACTCTAGTGTAAAATTATTTGTACAAGCTTATAGAGCTAGTTAAACTCTAGTGTAAAATTATTTATACTAGGCTATAGAGCTAGTTCAACTCTATTGTAAAATTATTTGTACTAGGCTATAGAGCTAGTTCAACTCTACTGTAAAATAATTTAACTAGCTTATAGAACTAGTTCAACTCTAGTGTAAATTTTT
>NW_025228191.1:56669-63883 GCF_018294505.1 Triticum aestivum | reverse complement strand
CAACTCTAGTGTAAAGTTATTTTTACAAGCTTATAGAGCTAGTTAAACTCTAGTGTAAAATTATTTGATCTACCTTATAGAGCGAGTTCAACTCTAGTGTAAAATTATTTGAACTAGCTTATAGAGCTAGTTCAACTCTAGTGCAAAATTATTTGTACAAGCTTATAGACCTAGTTCAACTCTAGTGTGATATTATTTGTACTAGGCTATAGAGCTAGTTCAACTCTAGTGTCAAATTATTTGAACTGGCTTATAGAGCTAGTTCCACTCTAGTGTAAAATTATTTGTACTAGGCTATAGGGCTAGTTCAACTCTAGTGTAAAAATATTTGTACTAGGTTATAGAGCTAGTTCAACTCTAGTTTAAAATTATTTGAACTAGCTTATAGAGCTAGTTCAACTGTAGTGTAAAATTGTTTGTACTAGGCTATAGAGCTAGTTCAACTCTAGTGTAAAATTATTTTAACTAGCTTAGAGACCTAGTCCAACTCTAGTGTAAAATTCTTTGTACTAGGCTATAGAGCTAGTTCAACTATAGTGTAAAATTATTTGTACTAGTCTATAGAGCTAGTTCAACTCTAGGGTAAAATTATTTTCACTAGCTTATATTGCTAGTTCAACTCTAGTGTAGAAATATTTGTACTAGGCTGTAGAGCTAGTACAACTCGAGTGTAAAATTATTTGTACTAGGCTATAGAGCTAGTTGAACTCTAGTGTAAAATTTTTTGTACAAGCTTATAGAGCTAGTTCAACTCTATAGTAAAATTATTTGAACTAGCTTATAGAGCGAGTTCAACTCTAGTGTAAAATTTTTTGAACTAGCTTGTAGAGCTAGTTCAACCCTAGTGTAAAATTATTTGTACTAGGCTATAAAGCTAGTTCAATTCTAGTGTAAAATTATTTGAACTAGCTTATAGAGCTAGTTCAACTCTAGTGTAAAATTATTTGTACTAGGCTATAGAGCTAGTTCAACTCTAGTGTAAAATTATTTGCACTAGCTTATAGAGCTAGTTGAACATTAGTGTAAAATTATTAGTACTAGGCTATAGAGCTAGTTCAACTGTAGTGTAAAATTATTTGTAATAGGCTATAGAGCTAGTTCAAATCTAGTGTAAAATGATTTTAACTAGCTTATAGAGCTAGTTCAACTCTAGTGTAAAAATATTTGTACTAGTTTATAGAGCTAGTTCTACTCTAGTGTAAAATTATTTTTACTAGGCTATAGAGCTAGTTCAACTCTAATGTAAAAATTTTTGAACTAGCTTATAGAGCTAGTTCAACTCGACTATAAAATTATTTGTACTAGACTATAGAGCTAGTTCAACTCTAGTGTAAAATTATTTGAACTAGATTATAGAGCTAGTTCAACTCTAGTGTAAAGTTATTTGTGCAAGCTTATAGAGATAGTTCAACTCTAGTGTAAAATTATTTGATCTAGCTTATAGAGCGAGTTCAACTCTAGTGTAAATTTTTTTGAACTAGCTTATAGAGCTAGTTCAACTCTAGTGCAAAACTATTTGTACAAGCTTATAGAGCTAGTTCAACTCTAGTGTGAAATTATTTGTACTAGGCTATAGAGCTAGTTCAACTCTAGTGTAAAATTATTTGAACTAGCTTATAGAGCTAGTTCAACTCTAGTGTAAAATTATTTGTACTAGGCTATAGGGCGAGTTGAACTCTAGTGTAAAAATATTTGTACTAGGTTATAGAGCTAGTTCAACTCTAGTGTAAATTATTTGAACTAGCTTATAGAGCTTGTTCAACTCTAGTGTAAAATTATTTGTACTAGGCTATAGAGCTAGTTCAACTCTAGTGTAAAATTATAGTAACTAGCTTATAGAGCTAGTTCAACTGTAGTGTAAAATTATTTGTACTAGGCTATAGAGCTAGCTCAACTCTAGCGTAAAATTATAGTAACTAGCTTATAGAGCTAGTTCAACTGTAGTGTAAAATTATTTCTACTAGGCTATAGAGCTAGTTCAACAGTAGTGTAAAATTATTTGAACTAGCTTATAGAGCTAGTTCAACTCTAGTGTAAAATTATTTGTACTTGGCTATAGAGCTAGTTCAACTCTAGTGTTAAATTATTTGAACTAGCTTATAGAGCTAGTTGAACTTTAGTGTAAAATTATTTGTACTAGGCTATAGAGCTAGTTCAACTTTAGTGTAAAATTATTTGTACTAGTCTATAGAGCTAGTTCAACTCAAGGGTAAAATTATATTACCAAGCTTATAGAGCTAGTTCAATTCTAGTGTAAAATTATTTGTACTAGGCAATAGAGCTTGTTCAATTCTAGTGTAAAATTATTTGTACAAGCTTATAGAGCTAGTTCAACTCTAGTGTAAAATTATTTGAACTGGCTTATAGAGCGAGTTCAACTCTAGTGCGAAATTATTTTTACAAGCTTATAGAGCTAGTTCAACTCTAGTGTAAAATTATTTTTACTAGGCTATAGAGCTAGTTCAACTCTAGTGTAAAATTATTTTAACTAGCTTATAGAGCTAGTTCAACTCTAGTGTAAAAATATTTGTACTAGTCTATAGAGCTAGTTCAACTCTAGTGTAAAATTATTTTTACTAGGCTATAGAGCTAGTTCAACTCCAATGTAAAATTATTTGAACTAGATTATAGAGCTAGTTCAACTCGACTGTAAAATTATTTGTTCTAGACTATAGAGCTAGTTCAACTCTAGTGTACAATTATTTGAACTAGATTATAGAGCTAGTTCAACTCTAGTGTAAAATTATTTGAACTAGCTTATATAGCTAGTTCAACTCTAGTATAAAATTATTTGTACTAGCCTACAAAGCTAGTACAACTCTATTGTAAAATTAATTGTACAAGCTTATAGAGCTAGTTCAATTCTAGTGTGAAGTTATTTGAACTAGCTTATAAAGCTAGTTCAATTCTAGTGCAAAATTATTTGAAGTAGCTTATTGAGCTAGTTCAACTCTAGTGTAAAATTATTTGAACTAGATTATAGAGCTAGTTCATCTCTAGTGTAAAATTATTTAAACGAGCTATTTCAACTCTATTGTAAAATTATTTGTACTAGCCTACAGAGGTAGTTCAACTCTATTGTAAAATTATTTGTACAAGCCTATAGAGCCAGTTCAATTCTAGTGTAAAATTATTTGAACTAGCTTATAGAGCTAGTTCAACTCAAGTGTAAAATTATTTGAAGTATCTTATAGAGCTAGTTCAACTCTAGTGTAAAATTATTTGAACTAGCTTATAGAACTAGTTCAACTCTAGTGTAAAATTATTTGTACAAGCTTATAGAGCTAGTTAAACTCTAGTGTAAAATTATTTATACTAGGCTATAGAGCTAGTTCAACTCAATTGTTAAATTATTTGTACTAGGCTATAGAGCTAGTTCAACTCTACTGTAAAATAATTTAACTAGCTTATAGAACTAGTTCAACTCTAGTGTAAATTTTTTTGTACTAGGCTATAGAGCTAGTTCAACTCTAGTGTAAAGTTATTTGTACAAGCTTATAGAGCTAGTTCAACTCTAGTGTAAAATTATTTGAACTGGCTTATAGAGCGAGTTCAACTCTAGTGCGAAATTATTTTTACAAGCTTATAGAGCTAGTTGAACTCTAGTGTAAAATTATTTTTACTAGGCTATAGAGCTAGTTCAACTCTAGTGTAAAATTATTTTAACTAGCTTATAGAGCTAGTTCAACTCTAGTGTAAAAATATTTGTACTAGTCTATAGAGCTAGTTCAACTCTAGTGTAAAATTATTTTTACTAGGCTATAGAGCTAGTTCAACTCTAATGTAAAATTATTTGAACTAGATTATAGAGCTAGTTCAACTCGACTGTAAAATTATTTGTTCTAGTCTATAGAGCTAGTTCAACTCTAGTGTACAATTATTTGAACTAGATTATAGAGCTAGTTCAACTCTAGTGTAAAATTATTCGAACTATCTTATAGGGCTAGTTCAACTCTAGTATAAAATTATTTGTACTAGGCAATAGAGCTTGTTCAATTCTAGTGTAAAATTATTTGTACAAGCTTATAGAGCTAGTTCAACTCTAGTGTAAAATTATTTGAACTGGCTTATAGAGCGAGTTCAACTCTAGTGCGAAATTATTTTAACGAGCTAGTTCAACTATAGTGTAAAATTATTTGTACTAGCCTACAGAGATAGTTCAACTCTATTGTAAAATTATTTGTACAAGCCTATAGAGCTAGTTCAATTCTAGTGTAAAATTATTTGAACTAGCTTATAGAGCTAGTTCAACTCAAGTGTAAAATTATTTGAAGTAGCTTATAGAGCTAGTTCAACTCTAGTGTAAAATTATTTGAACTAGCTTATAGAACTAGTTCAACTCTAGTGTAAAATTATTTGTACAAGCTTATAGAGCTAGTTAAACTCTAGTGTAAAATTATTTATACTAGGCTATAGAGCTAGTTCAACTCTATTGTAAAATTATTTGTACTAGGCTATAGAGCTAGTTCAACTCTACTGTAAAATAATTTAACTAGCTTATAGAACTAGTTCAACTCTAGTGTAAATTTTTTTGTACTAGGCTATAGAGCTAGTTCAACTCTAGTGTAAAGTTATTTGTACAAGCTTATAGAGCTAGTTCAACTCTAGTGTAAAATTATTTGAACTGGCTTATAGAGCGAGTTCAACTCTAGTGCGAAATTATTTTTACAAGCTTATAGAGCTAGTTCAACTCTAGTGTAAAATTATTTGTACTAGTCTATAGAGCTAGTTCAACTCTAGTGTAAAATTATTTTTGCTAGGCTATAGAGCTAGTTCAACTCCAATGTAAAATTATTTGAACTAGATTATAGAGCTAGTTCAACTCGACTGTAAAATTATTTGTTCTAGACTATAGAGCTAGTTCAACTCTAGTGTACAATTATTTGAACTAGATTATAGAGCTAGTTCAACTCTAGTGTAAAATTATTTGAACTAGCTTATATAGCTAGTTCAACTCTAGTATAAAATTATTTGTACTAGCCTACAAAGCTAGTACAACTCTATTGTAAAATTAATTGTACAAGCTTATAGAGCTAGTTCAATTCTAGTGTGAAGTTATTTGAACTAGCTTATAAAGCTAGTTCAATTCTAGTGCAAAATTATTTGAAGTAGCTTATTGAGCTAGTTCAACTCTAGTGTAAAATTATTTGAACTACATTATAGAGCTAGTTCATCTCTAGTGTAAAATTATTTAAACGAGCTAGTTCAACTCTATTGTAAAATTATTTGTACTAGCCTACAGAGCTAGTTCAACTCTATTGTAAAATTATTTGTACAAGCCTATAGAGCTAGTTCAATTCTAGTGTAAAATTATTTGAACTAGCTTATAGAGCTAGTTCAACTCAAGTGTAAAATTATTTGAAGTATCTTATAGAGCTAGTTCAACTCTAGTGTAAAATTATTTGAACTAGCTTATAGAACTAGTTCAACTCTAGTGTAAAATTATTTGTACAAGCTTATAGAGCTAGTTAAACTCTAGTGTAAAATTATTTATACTAGGCTATAGAGCTAGTTCAACTCAATTGTTAAATTATTTGTACTAGGCTATAGAGCTAGTTCAACTCTACTGTAAAATAATTTAACTAGCTTATAGAACTAGTTCAACTCTAGTGTAAATTTTTTTGTACTAGGCTATAGAGCTAGTTCAACTCTAGTGTAAAGTTATTTGTACAAGCTTATAGAGCTAGTTCAACTCTAGTGTAAAATTATTTGAACTGGCTTATAGAGCGAGTTCAACTCTAGTGCGAAATTATTTTTACAAGCTTATAGAGCTAGTTGAACTCTAGTGTAAAATTATTTTTACTAGGCTATAGAGCTAGTTCAACTCTAGTGTAAAATTATTTTAACTAGCTTATAGAGCTAGTTCAACTCTAGTGTAAAAATATTTGTACTAGTCTATAGAGCTAGTTCAACTCTAGTGTAAAATTATTTTTACTAGGCTATAGAGCTAGTTCAACTCTAATGTAAAATTATTTGAACTAGATTATAGAGCTAGTTCAACTCGACTGTAAAATTATTTGTTCTAGTCTATAGAGCTAGTTCAACTCTAGTGTACAATTATTTGAACTAGATTATAGAGCTAGTTCAACTCTAGTGTAAAATTATTCGAACTATCTTATAGGGCTAGTTCAACTCTAGTATAAAATTATTTGTACTAGGCAATAGAGCTTGTTCAATTCTAGTGTAAAATTATTTGTACAAGCTTATAGAGCTAGTTCAACTCTAGTGTAAAATTATTTGAACTGGCTTATAGAGCGAGTTCAACTCTAGTGCGAAATTATTTTAACGAGCTAGTTCAACTATAGTGTAAAATTATTTGTACTAGCCTACAGAGATAGTTCAACTCTATTGTAAAATTATTTGTACAAGCCTATAGAGCTAGTTCAATTCTAGTGTAAAATTATTTGAACTAGCTTATAGAGCTAGTTCAACTCAAGTGTAAAATTATTTGAAGTAGCTTATAGAGCTAGTTCAACTCTAGTGTAAAATTATTTGAACTAGCTTATAGAACTAGTTCAACTCTAGTGTAAAATTATTTGTACAAGCTTATAGAGCTAGTTAAACTCTAGTGTAAAATTATTTATACTAGGCTATAGAGCTAGTTCAACTCTATTGTAAAATTATTTGTACTAGGCTATAGAGCTAGTTCAACTCTACTGTAAAATAATTTAACTAGCTTATAGAACTAGTTCAACTCTAGTGTAAATTTTTTTGTACTAGGCTATAGAGCTAGTTCAACTCTAGTGTAAAGTTATTTGTACAAGCTTATAGAGCTAGTTCAACTCTAGTGTAAAATTATTTGAACTGGCTTATAGAGCGAGTTCAACTCTAGTGCGAAATTATTTTTACAAGCTTATAGAGCTAGTTCAACTCTAGTGTAAAATTATTTTTACTAGGCTATAGAGCTAGTTCAACTCTAGTGTAAAATTATTTGAACTAGCTTATAGAACTAGTTCAACTCTAGTGTAAAATTATTTGTACAAGCTTATAGAGCTAGTTAAACTCTAGTGTAAAATTATTTATACTAGGCTATAGAGCTAGTTCAACTCTATTGTAAAATTATTTGTACTAGGCTATAGAGCTAGTTCAACTCTACTGTAAAATAATTTAACTAGCTTATAGAACTAGTTCAACTCTAGTGTAAATTTTTTTGTACTAAGCTATAGAGCTAGTTCAACTCTAGTGTAAAGTTATTTGTACAAGCTTATAGAGCT
>NW_025228191.1:54694-56129 GCF_018294505.1 Triticum aestivum | reverse complement strand
ATTTGAACTATATTATAGAGCTAGTTCAACTCGACTGTTAAATTATTTGTTCTAGACTTTAGAGCTAGTTCAACTCTAGTGTACAATTATTTGAACTAGATTATAGAGCTAGTTCAACTCTATTGTAAAATTATTTGAACTATCTTATAGATCTAGTTCAACTCTAGTATAAAATTATTTGAACTGGCTTATAGAGCTAGTTCAACTCGACTGTAAAATTATTTGAACTATATTATAGAGCTAGTTCAACTCGACTGTTAAATTATTTGTTCTAGACTTTAGAGCTAGTTCAACTCTATTGTAAAATTATTTGAACTATCTTATAGAGCTAGTTCAACTCTAGTATAAAATTATTTGTACTAGGCAATAGAGCTTGTTCAATTCTAGTGTAAAATTATTTGTACAAGCTTATAGAGCTAGTTCAACTCTAGTGTAAAATTATTTGAACTGGCTTATAGAGCGAGTTCAACTCTAGTGCGAAATTATTTTTACAAGCTTATAGAGCTAGTTCAACTCTAGTGTAAAATTGTTTTTACTAGGCTATAGAGCTAGTTCAACTCTAGTGTAAAAATATTTGTACAAGTCTATAGAGCTAGTTCAACTCTAGTGTAAAATTATTTTTACTAGGCTATAGAGCTAGTTCAACTCTAATGTAAAATTATTTGAACTAGATTATAGAGCTAGTTCAACTCGACTGTAAAATTATTTGTTCTAGACTATAGAGGTAGTTCAACTCTAGTGTACAATTATTTGAACTAGATTATAGAGCTAGTTCAACTCTAGTGTAAAATTATTTGAACTAGCTTATAGAGCTAGTTCAACTCTAGTATAAAATTATTTGTACTAGCCTACAGAGCTAGTACAACTCTATTGTAAAATTATTTGTACAAGCTTATAGAGCTAGTTCAATTCTAGTGTAAAGTTATTTGAAGTAGCTTATAAAGCTAGTTCAATTCTAGTGCAAAATTATTTGAAGTACCTTATTGAGCTAGTTCAACTCTAGTGTAAAATTATTTGAACTAGATTATAGAGCTAGTTCATCTCTAGTGTAAAATTATTTAAACGAGCTAGTTCAACACTAGTGTCAAATTATTTGTACTAGCCTACAGAGCTAGTTCAACTCTATTGTAAATTTATTTGTACAAGCCTATAGAGCTAGTTCAATTCTAGTGTAAAATTATTTGAACTAGCTTATAGAGCTAGTTCAACTCAAGTGTAAAATTATTTGAAGTAGCTTATAGAGCTAGTTCAACTCTAGTGTAAAATTATTTGAACCAGCTTATAGAACTAGTTCAACTCTAGTGTAAAATTATTTGTACAAGCTTATAGAGCTAGTTAAACTCTAGTGTAAAATTATTTATACTAGGCTATAGAGCTAGTTCAACTCTATTGTAAAATTATTTGTACTAGGCTATAGAGCTAGTTCAACTCTACT
>NW_025228191.1:54152-54684 GCF_018294505.1 Triticum aestivum | reverse complement strand
TAGTTCAACTCTATTGTAAAATTATTTGTACAAGCCTATAGAGCTAGTTCAATTCTAGTGTAAAATTATTTGAACTAGCTTATAGAGCTAGTTCAACTCAAGTGTAAAATTATTTGAAGTAGCTTATAGAGCTAGTTCAACTCTAGTGTAAAATTATTTGAACTAGCTTATAGAACTAGTTCAACTCTAGTGTAAAATTATTTGTACAAGCTTATAGAGCTAGTTAAACTCTAGTGTAAAATTATTTATACTAGGCTATAGAGCTAGTTCAACTCTATTGTAAAATTATTTGTACTAGGCTATAGAGCTAGTTCAACTCTACTGTAAAATAATTTAACTAGCTTATAGAACTAGTTCAACTCTAGTGTAAATTTTTTTGTACTAGGCTATAGAGCTAGTTCAACTCTAGTGTAAAGTTATTTGTACAAGCTTATAGAGCTAGTTCAACTCTAGTGTAAAATTATTTGAACTGGCTTATAGAGCGAGTTCAACTCTAGTGCGAAATTATTTTTACAAGCTTATAGAGCTAGTT
>NW_025228191.1:49133-53465 GCF_018294505.1 Triticum aestivum | reverse complement strand
AAATTATTCGAACTAGCTTATAGAGCTAGTTCCACTCTAGTGTAAAATTATTTGTACTAGGCTATAGGGCTAGTTCAACTCTAGTGTAAAAATATTTGTACTAGGTTATAGAGCTAGTTCAACTCTAGTTTAAAATTATTTGAACTAGCTTATAGAGCTAGTTCAACTGTAGTGTAAAATTGTTTGTACTAGGCTATAGAGTTAGTTCAACTCTAGAGTAAAATTATTTTAACTAGCTTAGAGACCTAGTTCAACTCTAGTGTAAAATTATTTGTACTAGGCTATAGAGCTAGTTCAACTATAGTGTAAAATTATTTGTACTAGTCTATAGAGCTAGTTCAACTCTAGGGTAAAATTATTTTCACTAGCTTATATTGCTAGTTCAACTCTAGTGTAGAAATATTTGTACTAGGCTGTAGAGCTAGTTCAACTCGAGTGTAAAATTATTTGTACTAGGCTATAGAGCTAGTTCAACTCTAGTGTAAAGTTATTTGTACAAGCTTATAGAGCTAGTTAAACTCTAGTGTAAAATTATTTGATCTAGCTTATAGAGCGAGTTCAACTCTAGTGTAAAATTATTTGTACTAGCTTATAGAGCTAGTTCAACTCTAGTGCAAAATTATTTGTACAAGCTTATAGAGCTAGTTCAACTCTAGTGTGATATTTTTTGTACTAGGCTATAAAGCTAGTTCAACTCTAGTGTCAAATTATTTGAACTAGCTTATAGAGCTAGTTCCACTCTAGTGTACATTATTTGTACTAGGCTATAGGGCTAGTTCAACTCTAGTGTAAAAATATTTGTACTAGGTTATAGAGCTAGTTCAACTCTAGTTTAAAATTATTTGAACTAGCTTATAGAGCTAGTTCAACTGTAGTGTAAAATTGTTTGTACTAGGCTATAGAGCTAGTTCAACTCTAGTGTAAAATTATTTTAACTAGCTTAGAGACCTAGTTCAACTCTAGTGTAAAATTATTTGTACTAGGCTATAGAGCTAGTTCAACTATAGTGTAAAATTATTTGTACTAGTCTATAGAGCTAGTTCAACTCTAGGGTAAAATTATTTTCACTAGCTTATATTGCTAGTTCAACTCTAGTCTAGAAATATTTGTACTATGCTGTAGAGCTAGTTCAACTCTAGTGTAAAATTATTTGTACAAGCTTATAGAGCTAGTTCAACTCTATTGTAAAATTATTTGAACTAGCTTATAGAGCGAGTTCAACTCTAGTGTGAAATTATTTTTAAAATCTTATAGAGCTGGTTCAACTATATTGTAAAATTATTTGTACTAGGCTATAAAGCTAGTTCAACTCTACTGTAAAATTATTTTAACTAGCTTATAGAGCTAGTTCAACTCTAGTGCAAAATTATTTGTACAAGCTTATAGAGCTAGTTCAACTCTAGTGTGAAGTTATTTGAACTAGCTTATAGAGCTAGTTCAACTCTAGTGTAAAATTATTTGAACTAGCTTATAGAGCTAGTTCAACTCTAGTGTAAAATTATTTGAACTAGCTTATAGAGCTAGTTCAACTCTAGTGTAAAATTATTTGTACTAGGCTATAGAGCTAGTTCAACTCTAGTGTAAAATTATTTGAACTAGCTTATAAAGCTAGTTCAACTCTAGTGTAAAATTATTTGTACTAGGCTATAGAGCTAGTTCAACTTCAGTGTAAAATTATTTGTACTAGGCTATAGAGCTAGTTCCACTGTAGTGTAAAATTATTTGTAATAGGCTATAGAGCTAGTTGAACTCTACTGTAAAATGATTTTAACTAGCTTATAGAGCTAGTTCAACTCTAGTGTAGAAATATTTGTACTTGTCTATAGAGCTAGTTCAACTCTAGTGTAAAATTATTTTTACTAGGCTACAGAGCTAGTTCAACTATAATGTAAAATTATTTGAACTAGCTAATAGAGCTAGTTCAAGTCGACTGTAAAATTATTTGTAATAGACTATAGAGCTAGTTCAACTCTAGTGTAAAATTATTTGAACTAGATTATAGAGCTAGTTCAACTCTTGTGTAAAATTATTTGTACTAGCTTATAGAGCTAGTTCAACTCTTGTGTAAAATTATTTGTACTAGCCTACAGAGCTAGTACAACTCTATTGTAAAATAATTTCTACAAGCTTATAGAGCTAGTTCAATTCTAGTGTAAAATTATTTGAACGAGGTTATAAAGCTAGTTCTACTCTAGTGTAAAATTATTTGAAGTAGCTTATTGAGCTAGTTCAATTCTAGTGTAAAATTATTTGAACTAGATTATAGAGCTAGTTCATCTCGTGTGTAAAATTATTGGAACGAGCTAGTTCAACACTAGTGTAAAATTATTTGTACTAGCCAATAGAGCTAGTTCAACTCTATTGTAAAATTATTTGTACAAGCCTATATAGCTAGTTCAATTCTAGTGGAAAATTATTTGAACTAGCTTATAGAGCTAGTTCAACTCAAGTGTAAAATTATTTGTAATAGGCTATAGAGCTAGTTCAACTCTACTATAAAATGATTTTAACTAGCTTATAGAGCTAGTTCGACTCTAGTGTAGAAATATTTGTACTTGTCTATAGAGCTAGTTCAACTCTAGTGTAAAATTATTTTTACTAGGCTACAGAGCTAGTTGAACTATAATGTAAAATTATTTGAACAAGCTAATAGAGCTAGTTCAACTCGACTGTAAAATTATTTGTACTAGACTATAGAGCTAGTTCAACTCTAGTGTAAAATTATTTGAACTAGATTATAGAGCTAGTTCAACTCTTGTGTAAAATTATGTGTACTAGCTTATAGAGCTAGTTCAACTCTTGTGTAAAATTATTTGTACTAGCCTACAGAGCTAGTACAACTCTATTGTAAAATTATTTCTACAAGCTTATAGAGCTAGTTCAATTCTAGTGTAAAATTATTTGAACGAGCTTATAAAGCTAGTTCAACTCTAGTGTAAAATTATTTGAAGTAGCTTATTGAGCTAGTTCAACTCTAGTGTAAAATTATTTGAACTAGATTATAGAGCTAGTTCATCTCGAGTGTAAAATTATTTGAACGAGCTAGTTCAACACTAGTGTAAAATTATTTGTACTAGCCAATAGAGCTAGTTCAACTCTATTGTAAAATTATTTGTACAAGCCTATAAAGCTAGTTCAATTCTAGTGGAAAATTATTTGAACTAGCTTATAGAGCTAGTTCAACTCAAGTGTAAAATTATTTGAAGTAGCTTATAGAGCTAGTTCAACTCTAGTGTAAAATTATTTGAACTAACTTATAGAGCTAGTTCAACTCTAGTGTAAAATTATTTGTACAAGCTTATAGAGCTCGTTAAACTCTAGTGTAAAATTATTTGTAATAGGCTATAGAGCTAGTTCAACTCTATTGTAAAATTATTTGTACTAGGCTATAAAGCTAGTTCACCTCTACTGTAAAATAATTTAACTAGCTTATAGAACTAGTTCAACTCTAGTGTAAAAATTTTATTACTAGCCAATAGAGCTAGTTCAACTCTATTGTAAAATTATTTGTACAAGCTTATGGAGCTAGTTCAACTCTAGTGTAAAATTATTTGTACTAGGCTATAGGGCGAGTTCAACTCTAGTGTAAAAATATTTGTACTAGGTTATAGAGCTAGTTCAACTGTAGTGTAAAATTATTTGAACTAGCTTATAGAGCTTGTTCAACTGTAGTGTAAAATTATTTGTACTAGGCTATAGAGCTAGTTCAACTCTAGTGTAAAATTATTTTAACTAGCTTATAGAGCTAGT
Organism: Triticum aestivum; assembly: GCF_018294505.1. Classification (NCBI taxonomy): domain Eukaryota; kingdom Viridiplantae; phylum Streptophyta; class Magnoliopsida; order Poales; family Poaceae; genus Triticum; species Triticum aestivum. The sequence continues at coordinate 49,715 of NW_025228191.1, read as the reverse complement.
TCAACTCTAGTGTAAAATTATTTGTACTAGGCTATAGAGCTAGTTCAACTGTAGTGTAAAATTATTTGTACTAGGCTATAGAGCTAGTTCAACTCTAGGGTAAAATTATATTAACTAGCTTATAGTGCTAGTTCAACTCTAGTGTAAAAATATTTGTACTAGGCTATAGAGCTAGTTCAACTCTAGTGTAAAAGTATTTGTACAAGCTTATAGAGCTAGTCCAACTATAGTGTAAAATTATTTGAACTAGCTTATAGAGCGAGTTCAACTCTAGTGCGAAATTATTTTTACTACACTATAGAGCTAGTTCAACTCTAGTGTAAAATTATTTGAACTAGGTTATAGAGCTAGTTCAACTCTAGTGTAAAATTATTTGAACTAGCTTATAGAGCTAGTTCAACTCTAGTGTAAAATTATTTGTAGTAGCCTATAGAGCTAGTACAACTCTATTGTAAAATTATTTATACAAGCTTATAGAGCTAGTTCAATTCTAGTGTAAAGTTATTTGAACGAGCTTATAAAGCTAGTTCAACTCTAGTGTAAAATTATTTGAGGTAGCTTATTGAGCTAGTTCAACTCTAG
>NW_025228191.1:48038-48995 GCF_018294505.1 Triticum aestivum | reverse complement strand
TAAAATTATTTGAACTAGATTATAGAGCTAGTTCATCTCTAGTGTAAAATTATTTGAACGAGCTAGTTCAACACTAGTGTAAAATTATTTGTACTAGCTAATAGAGCTAGTTCAACTCTATTGTAAAATTATTTGTACAAGCCTATAGAGCTAGTTCAACTCTAGTGTAAAATTATTTGAAGTAGCTTATAGAGCTAGTTCAATTCTAGTGTAAAATTATTTGAACTAGCTTATAGAGCTAGTTCAACTCTAGTGTAAAATTATTTGTACAAGCTTATAGAGCTCGTTAAACTCTAGAGTAAAATTATTTGTAATAGGCTATAGAGCTAGTTCAACTCTATTGTAAAATTATTTGTACTAGGCTATAAAGCTAGTTCACCTCTACTGTAAGATAATTTAACTAGCTTATAGAACTAGTTAAACTCTAGTGTAAAAAATTTTGTACTAGGCTATAGAGCTATTTCAACTCTAGTGTAAAGTTATTTGTACAAGCTTATAGAGATAGTTCAACTCTAGTGTAAAATTATTTGATCTAGCTTATAGAGCGAGTTCAACTCTAGTTTAAAATTTTTTGAACTAGCTCTGAGAGCTAGTTCAAATCTAGTGCAAAAGTATTTGTACAAGCTTATAGAGCTAGTTCAACTCTAGTGTGAAATTATTTGTACTAGGCTATAGAGCTAATTCAACTCTAGTGTAAAATTATTTGAACTAGCTTATAGAGCTAGTTCAACTCTAGTGTAAAATTATTTGTACTAGGCTATAGGGCGAGTTCAACTCTAGTGTAAAAATATTTGTACTAGGTTATAGAGCTAGTTCAACTCTAGTGTAAAATTATTTGAACTAGCTTATAGAGCTTGTTCAACTGTAGTGTAAAATTGTTTGTACTAGGCTATAGAGCTAGTTCAACTCTAGTGTAAAATTATTTTAACTAGCTTATAGAGCTATGTCAACTCTAGT
>NW_025228191.1:43564-46648 GCF_018294505.1 Triticum aestivum | reverse complement strand
TTGTACAAGGCTATAGAGCTAGTTCAACTCTAGTGTAAAATTATTTGTTCAACCTTATAGAGCTAGCTCAATTCTGTTGTAAAATTATTTGAATTAGCTTATAGAGCGAGTTCAACTCTAGCAAAATTATTTTAAAAGCTTATAGAGCTGGTTCAACTATATTGTAAAATTATTTGTACTAGGCTATAAACCTAGTTTAACTCTAGTGTAAAATTATTTTAACTAGCTTATAGAGCTTGTTCAACTCTAGTGTAAAACTATTTGTACTAGTCTATAGAGCTAGTTCAACTCTAGTGTAAAGTTATTTGTACTAGGCTACAAAGCTAGTTCAACTCGAATGTAAAATTATTTGAACTGGCTTATAGAGCTAGTTCAACTCTAGTGTAAAATTAATTGTACTAGACTATAGAGCTAGTTCATCTCTAGTGTAAAATTATTTGAACTAGATTATAGAACTAGTTCAACTCTAGTGTAAAATTATTTCAACTAGCTTATAGAGCTAGTTCAATTCTAGTGTAAAATTATTTGTACTAGCCTACGGAGCTAGTTCAACTCTATTGTAAAATTATTTGTACAAGCTTATAGAGCTAGTTCAATTATAGTGTAAAATTATTTGAACTATAGCTTATAAAGCTAGTTCAACTATAGTGTAAAATTATTTGAAGTAGCTTATAGAGCTAGTTCAACTCTAGTGTAAAATTATTTGAACTAGATTATAGAGATAGTTCATCTCTAGTTTAAAATTATTTGAACCAGCTTCTAGAGCTAGTTCAACTCTAGTGTAAAATTATTTGTACTAGCCTACAGAGCTAGTTCAACTCTATTGTAAAATTATTTGTACAAGCTTATAGATCTAGTTCAACTCTAGTGTAAAATTATTGCAAGTAGCTTATAGAGCTAGTTCAACTCTAGTGTAAAATTATTTGTACAAGAGTATATAGCTAGTTCAAGTCTAGTGTAAAATTATTTGACAAGGTTATAGAGCTAGTTAAACTCTAGTGTAAAATTATTTGTACTTGGCTATAGAGCGAGTTCAACTCTAGTGTAAAATTATTTGTACTAGGCTATAGAGCTTGTTCAACTCTACTGTAAAATAATTTAACTAGCTTATAGAACTAGTTCAACTCCAGTGTAAAAAATTTTGTACTAGGCCATAGAACTAGTTCAACTCTAGTGTAAAATTATTTGAACAAGCTTATAGAGCGAGTTCAACTCTAATATAAAATTATTTGAACTAGCTTATAGAGATAGTTCAACTCTAGTGCAAAATTATTTGTACAAGCTAATAGAGCTAGTTCAACTCTAGTGTAAAATTATTTGTACTAGGCTATAGATCTAGTTCAACTCTAGTGCAAAATTATTTGTACAAGCTTATAGAGCTAGTGCTACTCTAGTGTAAAATTATATGTACTAGGCTATAGAACTAGTTCAACTCTACTGTAAAATAATTTAACTACCTTATAGAAGTAGTTCAACTCTAGAGTAAAAAATTGTGTACTAGGCTATAGAGCTAGTTCACCTCTAGTGTAATGTTATTTGTACAACCTTATATTGCTAGTTCAACTCTAGTGTAAAATCATTTGAACTAGCTTATAGAGCGAGTTCAACTCTATTGTAAAATTATTTGAACTAGCTTATAGAGCTAGTTCAACTCTAGTGCAAAATTATTCGTACAAGCTTATAGAGCTAGTGCAACTCTAGTGTAAAATTATCTGTACTAGGCTATAGAGCTAGTTCAAATCTAGTGTAAAATTATTTGAACTAGCTTATAGAGCTAGTTCAACTCTACTGTAAAATTATTTGTACTAGGCTATAGATCTAGTTCAACTCTAGTGTAAAATTATTTGAACTAGCTTATAGAGCTAGTTTAACTCTAGTGTAAAATTATTTGTACTAGGCTATAGAGCTAGTTCAACTATAGTGTAAAATTATTTGTACTAGGCAATACAGCTAGTTCAACTCTAGTGTAAAATTATTTTAACTAGCTTATAGTGCTAGTTCAACTCTATTGTAAAAATATTTCTACTAGGCTATAGAGCTACTTCAACTATAGTGTAAAATTATTTGTTCTAGGCTATAGGGCTAGTTCAACTCTCGTGTAAAAATATTTGTACAAGCTTAAAGAGCTAGTTCAACTCTAGTGTAAAATTATTTGAACTAGCTTAGAGAGCGAGTTCATCTCTAGTGTGAAATTATTTTTACAAGCTTATAGAGCTAGTTCAACTCTAGTGTAATTTTTTTACAAGCTTATATAGCTAGTTCAACTCTAGTGTAAAATTATTTGTACTAGGCTATAAAGCTAGTTCAACTCTAGTGTAAAATTAGATGTACTAGGCTATAGAGCTAGTTCAACTATAGTGTAAAATTATTTGTACTAGGCTATAGAGCTAGTTCAACGCTAGGGTAAAATTATTTTCACTAGCTTATATTGCTAGCTCAACTCTAGTGTAGAAATATTTGTACTAGGCTATAGAGCTAGTTCAACTCTAGTGTCAAATTATTTGTACTAGGCTATAGAGCTAGTTCAACTCCAGTGTAAAATTATTTGTACAAGCACTACTGGAATCAGCTAATTTGCCATCTGCCAGCTCTTTGCCGTCTGCTAGCTGACGGCAAAGAAGCTCTTTGCCGTCCGCCAGCTCTTTGCCATCAGCTACCCAAAAGCAGACGGCAAAGAAGCTCTTTGCCGTCCGCCAGCTCTTTGCCGTCGGCCAGCTGACGGCAAAGAATCTTTGCCGTCCGCTGGCGGACGGCAAAGAGTGAGGTGGCCCCCACCCCCCGCCCGTTTTTGAAAAACTTAACGGGCCACCTCTTTGCCGTCCGCTAGCGGACGGCAAAGAGGCAAAAAAGCGGACGGCAAAGGGGGGCGGACGGCAAAGAGCCTACTACCTAACGGCCCGTACCCCCGCCCGTTACTCGCTTCTTCCCTCTCCCTCCCACGCCGCCGTTTCTCTCCTCCCACGCCGCCGCCCGCCGCGCGCCGCCGCCGCCCCGTCGCCCCCGCCGCCCCGGCTCGCCGCCGCCCCGGGGCCCCGTCGCCCTCACCGCCCCGGCCCCCCGCCGCCCCCCGCGCCCCCCGCCCCC
>NW_025228191.1:41782-43554 GCF_018294505.1 Triticum aestivum | reverse complement strand
GTGTAAAAATATTTGTACTAGGTTATAGAGCTAGTTCAACTCTAGTGTAAAATTATTTGAACTAGCTTATAGAGCTTGTTCAACTGTAGTGTAAAATTGTTTGTACTAGGCTATAGAGCTAGTTCAACTCTAGTGTAAAATTATTTTAACTAGCTTATAGAGCTATGTCAACTCTAGTGTAAAATTATTTGTACTAGGCTATAGAGCTAGTTCATCTCTAGTGTAAAATTATTTGTACTAGGCTATAGAGCTAGTTCAACTCTAGGGTAAAATTATATTAACTAGCTTATAGTGCTAGTTCAACTCTAGTGTAAAAATATTTGTACTAGGCTATAGAGCTAGTTCAACTCTAGTGTAAAATTATTTGTACAAGCTTATAGAGCTAGTCCAACTATAGTGTAAAATTATTTCAACTAGCTTATAGAGCGAGTTCAACTCTAGTGCGAAATTATTTTTACTAGACTATAGAGCTAGTTCAACTCTAGTGTAAAATTATTTGAACTAGGTTATAGAGCTAGTTCAACTCTAGTGTAAAATTATTTGAACTAGCTTATAGAGCTAGTTCAACTCTAGTGTGAAATTATTTGTACTAGCCTATAGAGCTAGTACAACTCTATTGTAAAATTATTTATACAAGCTTATAGAGCTAGTTCAATTTTAGTGTAAAGTTATTTGAACTAGCTTATAAAGCTAGTTCAATTCTAGTGCAAAATTATTTGAAGTAGCTTATTGAGCTAGTTCAACTCTAGTGTAAAATTATTTGAACTAGATTATAGAGCTAGTTCATCTCTAGTGTAAAATTATTTAAACGAGCTAGTTCAACTCTAGTGTAAAATTATTTGTACTAGCCTACAGAGCTAGTTCAACTCTATTGTAAAATTATTTGTACAAGCCTATAGAGCTAGTTCAATTCTAGTGTAAAATTATTTGAACTAGCTTATAGATCTAGTTCAACTCAAGTGTAAATTTATTTGAAGTAGCTTATAGAGCTAGTTCAACTCTAGTGTAAAATTATTTGAACTAGCTTATAGAACTAGTTCAACTCTAGTGTAAAATTATTTGTACGAGCTTATAGAGGTAGTTCAACTCTAGTGTAAAATTATTTGTACTAGGCTATAGAGCTAGTTCAACTCTATTGTAAAATTATTTGTAGTAGTCTATAGAGCTAGTTCAACTCTACTGTAAAATAATTTAACTAGCTTATTGAACTAGTTCAACTCTAGTGTAAATTTTTTTGTACTAGGCAATAGAGCTAGTTCAACTCTAGTGTAAATTTATTTGTACAAGCTTATAGAGCTAGTTCAACTCTAGTGTAAAATTATTTGATCTAGCTTATAGAGCGAGTTCAACCCTAGTGTAAAATTATTTGAACTAGCTTATAGAGCTAGTTCAACTCTGGTGCAAAATTATTTGTACAAGCTTATAGAGCTAGTTCCACTCTAGTGTAAAATTATTTGTACTAGGCTATAGGGCTAGTTCAACTCTAGTGTAAAAATATTTGTACTAGGTTATAGAGCTAGTTCAACTCTAGTTTAAAATTATTTGAACTAGCTTATAGAGCTAGTTCAACTGTAGTGTAAAATTGTTTGTACTAGGCTATAGAGCTAGTTCAACTCTAGTGTAAAATTATTTTAACTAGCTTATAGAGCTAGTTCAACTCTAGTGGAAAATTATTTGTACTAGGCTATAGAGCTAGTTCAACTGTAGTGTAAAATTATTTGTACTAGGCTATAGAGCTAGTTCAACTCTAGTGTAGAAATATTTGTACTAGG
>NW_025228191.1:39437-40644 GCF_018294505.1 Triticum aestivum | reverse complement strand
TGTAAAATTATTTGTACTAGGCTATAGAGCTAGTTCAACTATAGTGTAAAATTATTTGTACTAGGCAATACAGCTAGTTCAACTCTAGTGTAAAATTATTTTAACTAGCTTATAGTGCTAGTTCAACTCTATTGTAAAAATATTTCTACTAGGCTATAGAGCTACTTCAACTATAGTGTAAAATTATTTGTTCTAGGCTATAGGGCTAGTTCAACTCTCGTGTAAAAATATTTGTACAAGCTTAAAGAGCTAGTTCAACTCTAGTGTAAAATTATTTGAACTAGCTTAGAGAGCGAGTTCATCTCTAGTGTGAAATTATTTTTACAAGCTTATAGAGCTAGTTCAACTCTAGTGTAATTTTTTTACAAGCTTATATAGCTAGTTCAACTCTAGTGTAAAATTATTTGTACTAGGCTATAAAGCTAGTTCAACTCTAGTGTAAAATTAGATGTACTAGGCTATAGAGCTAGTTCAACTATAGTGTAAAATTATTTGTACTAGGCTATAGAGCTAGTTCAACGCTAGGGTAAAATTATTTTCACTAGCTTATATTGCTAGCTCAACTCTAGTGTAGAAATATTTGTACTAGGCTATAGAGCTAGTTCAACTCTAGTGTCAAATTATTTGTACTAGGCTATAGAGCTAGTTCAACTCCAGTGTAAAATTATTTGTACAAGCACTACTGGAATCAGCTAATTTGCCATCTGCCAGCTCTTTGCCGTCTGCTAGCTGACGGCAAAGAAGCTCTTTGCCGTCCGCCAGCTCTTTGCCATCAGCTACCCAAAAGCAGACGGCAAAGAAGCTCTTTGCCGTCCGCCAGCTCTTTGCCGTCGGCCAGCTGACGGCAAAGAATCTTTGCCGTCCGCTGGCGGACGGCAAAGAGTGAGGTGGCCCCCACCCCCCGCCCGTTTTTGAAAAACTTAACGGGCCACCTCTTTGCCGTCCGCTAGCGGACGGCAAAGAGGCAAAAAAGCGGACGGCAAAGGGGGGCGGACGGCAAAGAGCCTACTACCTAACGGCCCGTACCCCCGCCCGTTACTCGCTTCTTCCCTCTCCCTCCCACGCCGCCGTTTCTCTCCTCCCACGCCGCCGCCCGCCGCGCGCCGCCGCCGCCCCGTCGCCCCCGCCGCCCCGGCTCGCCGCCGCCCCGGGGCCCCGTCGCCCTCACCGCCCCGGCCCCCCGCCGCCCCCCGCGCCCCCCGCCCCC
>NW_025228191.1:29190-36227 GCF_018294505.1 Triticum aestivum | reverse complement strand
TGAGGCATTCATCACTGAGGAGGCGGCAAACTTCGTGACAGCACACTACGAAGCCAAAAATCGTCATTTGCATAATCCGAAGCCTCGGTACAATGCTGACGACCCTAAAAAGGGTGGATCCAACCTCAGCCTATTCAAAGGGAATCTCGCACCAGCCAGTGTTTCAAATCCAGTATCTTTGGATAACGAACAATGGCGGACCATTTCGTTGTATATCTTCAACAACCTGATAGAAGTGCGGCCGTACATCGAGTAAGTTCTCGGTACATAGTTTCGCAACTTCTATTTCCTTTGAACTGCTCTTATTCCTGGATATTTCATACAGTCGATACGTCGCCTTATTCTCGTATGGAGCGGTGATCCAAAAGGATTCTGTCGAAGAGTATGAGCTTCTCGCAAAGCAAGGTGGCGGCTATCCCGGTTTCATCTCTTGGTTCAAACAAACGGTAATTTCTATTAGACTTGTAGGCTAATTTGTAGGCGGCTATCCCGGTTTCAGTTGCTAATTTGTGTGTAATGCAACAATCCTTTCATATTAAACTTGTAGGCTAATTCAGAGTCTATGGACGCCGAATTGAGATAAGTCGCTAATGGTTTTGACTATAAGGTCCGTTCATTTGACAAATACGACATCAACGGGTATCGCTTTCGTACCTATGGCAAAGAGCTATCTATGGCCGACCGAAAGTCTACAAATTGTTGTGTATCTGCTATCGGCGAAGGAGGTACCGAGTATTATGGGAGAGTTGAAGCAATTTATGAACTTCTATTCTATGGTGAAAACCCACCGAATGTCGTAGTCTTCAAATGTTATTGGTTTCAGCCGAAGGAGACTAGAAGAACTCATGAACATATAGGGCTAGTTGAAATCAACCAAAGCACCCATTTAGATGTTCCTGATGTCTATATTACGGCTCAACAGGCGACCCAAGTATTCTATCTACCGTGGGCCTGCCAAACTAATCCAAATCTGAAAGGTTGGGATGTCGTTTATGAAGTGCCGCCACGGGCTAGACTATCTCCCCCAAAGGAAGAGGATTATGAACCTCACATTAACCCAGACACATATGAAGGAGAATTCTTCCAAGAGACACGTCTTTCCAAAAAGCGTTTCAAGAACCGCTATACTTCACCCCAAAACATTGAAGTAGACAGTGACAGTGAATCCGACATCACCCCAGAGGAGGAACAAGAAGAGCCGGAACAAGAAGAGGTTACTGCTGCAGATGACCTGTCATTGCTTGACCGATTACGTCAAGGTGGCCTTGCACATGTTGATGCCACTGAACCCTATGAGCCCGTCATTGATTATAGTGATGATGATGATTATGCATTTATTGATGATACTGATCGAGATTATTAGTAGTGTCAGGTATTAAATTTTTTAATGTTGTACTTGATGATGATACACTTAAGTGATACACATATTATTATTCATGTCGGTCTTTTTTTTATGTTGTACTAATTTCGTTTACTGTTTGTCATGGCAGGTGTTGAAAGATGGTGGGCGCTGGTCGGGAGCGCGCCAAGGCCCCTTCTTCCTCGGCGCGTGGTCTGAGGTCTTCGATTCCAGACGTACCTCTTCGCCGAGCGTTGCTGGACAGTATGTCCACACCGCCAGGCCCTTCTTCGTCCACCGCGGTGCCCAGCAGGGGACGAGGTAGGAAGAGAGGAGGTGGGGCACGTGGTCGCGGGAGAGGAGGTAGGGTGACTGCTAGGGAGCCTTCCTCGCCGCCACCCCCAGCTGTTTCACCCGAGCACGTGACTGCTAGGGTGGACTCGTCCGAGGAGGAGGCTACACGGACTCCGGTCCACGAGCCTCCGGTCCACGGGTCTTGGGCCCACGAGCCTCGGGTCGACTGGCCTTCGGCCCACGAGAGTTCGGCCCACGAGACCCCGGAGGAGCACACGTCCGGATGGGGTACCTGGCCGGATCAGCCCGAGGAGCCGAGTGGCCATGCTGATGATGGCGGGGAGCCGACTGATCTTGAGGAGGAGGGTGGCACCGTCTACCAGCGTGGTGCTACACGGCTCCCGTCCGTGCCGGCGACTCGCGAGCAGAGGTGGTTGATCTTCCCTGATGGGGAGAGGTACGTAAGTGCATTTAATATTTTTGTACCTTCTGCATTCACGTTTCCTCAAATAACTAATGCGTTGGCCTTGTCATGCTGCAGGGGTTGGGACCACCATCATAGTGTCCGCCGGCCCAACTCCGTCCTTGGAGTTCTTTGCCGGCAAAACTTCCCGGGGTTTGTCACGTTGCCTGGTGAGGGTCGGCTTCCAGAGCTTGGGTTGAGCTGGGAGCACTACGTGGCTGCCCCGGCCCCGCCGGATGTCATTATCGACGGTGTCGTGTGCGACACGAGGGCAGACATGGTGATCAGGACGTTCTGGGTAATTTCTCCTTTACACATTTCAAAATCTTCAACTAGCTAGTTATTAATTGTACTAATCAATATTGTCTCATTTGATTGCAGACATTCTACAGGTGTGAGGAGGGATACGAGGAGGAGTGCGCAAATGTTATCGAGAACGTCTGCAAGCGCCTACTCCAGAACTTACGGCACGAGGCTCGGGTGCAGGCTGTTCGAGACTACTACGCCTTGCGTGGTATCAAGAAGACCAAGCCGGCGTGCCGTGATAAGTTCCTGAGTAAGGAGCAGTACATGAAGGTAATTCTTAAGGCCTTCTACTTAAGTTCCTTCATTTAGTAATTCTTAGCCGTAGCGCTCAAGTTTCTATTTGCTAACTTAGACGCCTCCGAGATGGTGTGCGGATCGGATGGATTGTTGGGAGGTGTTGGTCGATGAGTGGTGCTCACAAGAATGGCTAGCCCTCCACAACCAGGCCAAGGACAAACGTGCCCAAATGGAAGGTGTGCCACACCATCAAGGCAGCTCCAACTTATATCAGTTCGGGCGCAACTGGGTATGTGGTTTGCTTCATGATTCATGCAATTCATTCATCATGCTAGCTTGAGCCCTTTAGTTACTAATTTTCATTGTTTCTCTCTTTCAGGCACGCCACAATAAGGTGGATAAGGTGCCAGAGGTGTACGACCTGTATGCCATGGCCCACACTGGCTCTTACAAGAAAGTCAAGGCTTTCTCTCAGTCTGACCTCGATGATGCAAACAACTTCACCAACATCTCCTCCCACAACAAGCTCGTGAGATATAGAGATGAGGGGAAGGCGAGGAAAGGGGAGGACTTTAACCCGAGCCAGGGTCCCATTGATCCAGAGCTGGTGATGATATTTGGTGGCGGGAGGTCCCATGGCTCCATAGCCACTGGAGATGGACTTATCCGTTGTCCTAGCACTCTCCCAGAGATCAAGGCGCGCCAGTCGAGCTCCGCTCCTGAGATAAGGCCTCGTGAACGGCCAGTGCAACTCGCCATCAAGGTTAGTGATACGTACTCAGCTATCTTTCTCCATTACATTGTGTGCGCTTCCATCAATGATTACAAATGGTCATGTGAGTGGTGTTGCAGGCTGCTATACAGAGTGAGAGAGATAGAACGGAGAAACTTCTGGCGGAGGCGGCGGAGAGGCAGCGGGAGTTGGAGGAGAGGACGACAAAGATGATGGAGGAGGAGAGGGCACGGAATGACATGCAGGCAAGGGCCATGTACGAGCTCCTTGTGGTAAGTTTCTTCTGCAGATTAGCCAAAACATTCATGTAGTGTTTGTCTCATTACTAACTAGTATGACTGAGTCGTCAAAACCAAATGTGCAGTCTATGTGCGAGAAGACCGGTCAGACCGCTCCGCCGATGCCAGTGATTGCTCCTGGGACCACGGTGAGTTTAATTTGAATGGACATTACTTGCTAGTCTTAACATTTGAGTGTCATAATGCTAACGAGACATTGGAAATGATCTTTGGTGCAGCTTAACTCCAGAAACGCATCGCATGATCCTTCTCCAGCTACCGGCACTAGCCAGCCCGCTCCTACACCTCCCTGATCACGGTAAGTTTCTCTAGTGTTTTGCTTAACAAATGCATAAAGACCTAGACTTAGCTTTATTTCCTCCAATATGCTTACCATAATGACCTAGAGTTAGCTTCTTTTCCTCCAAAATGACTTAATAAGCTTACTGACCTCATAAACCATCCATTTTACCTAAGTTAGCTCTAAAACGATATGTACTTAGCTTACTTATGTCAAAAATTGCATAATTAGCTCATAAACGACCCATTTCACCTAGGTTAACTCATAAACGACCCATTTCACCTAGGTTAGCTCATAAACGACCCATTTCACCTAGGTTAGCTCATAAACGACCCATTTCACCTAGGTTAGCTCATAAATGACCCATTTCACCTAAGTTAGCTCAAAAAGATCCATTTCAACTAAATTAGCTCATAAATGATCCATTTCACCTAAGTTAGCTCAAAAATGATCCATTTCAACTAAATTAGCTCAAAAATGATCCATTTCAACAAAGTTAGCTCAAAAACGATCCATTTCAACTAAGTTAGCTCAAAAACGATCCATTTGACCTAAGTGAGCTAAAAAAGATCCATTTCACCTTAGTTACCTCAAAAACGATCCATTTCAACTAAGTTAGCTCAAAAACGATCCATTTCAACTAGGTTAGCTCCAAAATGACCCATTTCACCTTACTTAGCTCAAAAACGATGCCCTTCACCTTAGTTAGCTCATAAACGACCCATTTCAACTAAGTTAGCTCATAAATGATCCATTTCAACTAAGTTAGCTCATAAACAACCCATTTCAACTTAGTTAGCTCATATATGATCCATTTCAACTAAGTTAGCTCATAAACAACCCATTTCAACTTAGTTAGCTCATATATGATCCATTTCACCTAAGTTAGCTCATAAATGACATATACTTCTTGTTCTAGTCTTCTTCTTGTTCTAGTCACCTATTTCTAACTTTCTTATTTACCATTTTGCAGATTTCATTCACTTGATGGAAGCTAGCTTGCTATGATGGAGTGCCTTTGATGAAACTTTGCATTGTATCTAGCTTGCTATCTTCATGACACTTTGCATTGTAATATATATATGGATGGAACAATGTGTATGGATGGAACTTCCTTATGTATGAACAATGTGTATGGATGAAACTGATGTGATATGTGATATGTGCTGGATATGTGATATGTGATATGTGCTGGATATGTGATATGTGATATGTGCTAGATATGTGTTGGATATGTGCTGGATATGAAACTTATATATGTGATATGTGCTGCAAATTGTGGGATTTAATAAAAAACAGAAAAAACAGACAATATGCAGGCTCTTTGCCGTCTACCACCGACGGCAAAGAGCCTTTGCCGTCTGCCGCGGACGGCAAAGAAGCCACGTGGCAGCCAACTGTGCTTCCTGGGAGCTGACCCATTTGGTCAGTTTGCCTACAGTGGCAGACGGCAAAGACTTTGCCGTCCGTGGCAGACGGCAAAGAACCTGCACTTTGCCATCAGTGGCAGACGGCAAAGAACCTGCCATCTAGTGACGTGTACATGACATCATAAGGCGGACGGCAAAGACCAAAGGCTCTTTGCCGTCTGCGGCGGACGGCAAAGGTCTGCCGTTAGCCACTTAACGGACTGACAGCGCAATTATTGCCGTCCGCCCTCTTTGCCGTCCGCCGCCAGGAAGCAGACGGCAAAGCAGCTGTTTACCGTAGCCTTCTTTGCCGGAGCCTTTTGCCGTCCGCGGCTGATGGCAAAGGTCTTTGCCGTCCGCCTTTCGAGCCTTTGCCGTCCGCCATGGCAGACGGCAAAGTAGCTGTTTCATGTAGTGTAACTAGCTCTGTAAGCTTGTACAAATAATTTTAGACTAGAGTTGAACTAGCTCTATAAGCTAGTTCAAATAATTTTACACTACAGTTGAACTAGCTCTATAGCCTAGTACAAATAGTTTTAGCTCTATAAGCTTGTACAAATAATTTTAGACTAGAGTTGAACTAGCTCTATAAGCTAGTTCAAATAATTTTACACTAGAGTTGAACTAGCACTATAAGCTAGGTCAAATAATTTTACACTAGAGTTGAACTAGCTCTATAAGCTAGTTCAAATAATTTTACACTAGAGTTGAACTAGCTCTATAAGCTTGTACAAATAATTTTAGACTAGAGTTGAACTAGCACTATAAGCTAGGTCAAATAATTTTACACTAGAGTTGAACTAGCTCTATAAGCTAGTTCAAATAATTTTACACTAGAGTTGAACTAGCTCTATAGCCTAGTACAAATAATTTTACACTAGAGTTGAACTAGCTCTATAAGCTAGTTCAAATACTCTTACACTTGGGTTGAACTAGCTCTATAGCCTAGTACAAGTAATTTTACACTAGAGGTGAACTAGCTCTATAAGCTTGTACTAATAATTTTACACTAGAGTTGAACTAGCTCTATAAGCTAGTTCAAATAATTTTACACTAGAGTTGACCTAGCTCTATAGCCTAGTACAAATAATTTTAGACTAGAGTTGAACTAGCTCTATAAGCTAGTTCAAACAATTTTACACTAGAGATGAACTAGCTCTGTAAGCTTGTACAAATAATTTTAGACTAGAGTTGAACTAGCTCTATAAGCTAGTTCAAATAATTTTACACTACAGTTGAACTAGCTCTATAGCCTAGTACAAATAGTTTTAGCTCTATAAGCTTGTACAAATAATTTTAGACTAGAGTTGAACTAGCTCTATAAGCTAGTTCAAATAATTTTACACTAGAGTTGAACTAGCACTATAAGCTAGGTCAAATAATTTTACTAGAGTTGAACTAGCTCTATAAGCTAGTTCAAATAATTTTACACTAGAGTTGAACTAGCTCTATAGCCTAGTAGAAATAATTTTACACTAGAGTTGAACTAGCTCTATAAGATAGTTCAAATACTCTTACACTGGATTTGAACTAGCTCTATAGCCTAGTACAAGTAATATTACACTAGAGTTGAACTCGCTCTATAGCCTAGTACAAATAATATTACACTAGAGTTGAACTAGCTCTATAAGCTTGTTCAAATAATTTTACACTAGAGTTGAACTAGCTCTATAAGCT
>NW_025228191.1:24899-28923 GCF_018294505.1 Triticum aestivum | reverse complement strand
GCTAGTTCACAAAATTTTACACTAGAGTTGACCTAGCTCTATAGCCTAGTACAAATAATTTTAGACTAGAGTTGAACTAGCTCTATAAGCTAGTTCAAACAATTTTACACTAGAGTTGAGCTAGCAAGCTTGTACAAATAATTTTAGACTAGAGTTGAACTAGCTCTATAATCTAGTTCAAATAATTTCACACTAGAGTTGACTAGCTCTATAGTCTATTACAAATAATTTTACACTAGAGTTGAACTAGCTCTATAAGCTTGTACAAATAATTTTAGACTAGAGTTGAACTAGCTCTATAAGCTAGTTCAAATAATTTTACACTAGAGTTGAACTAGCACTGTAAGTTTGTACAAATAATTTTACAATAGAGTTGAACTCGCTCTATAAGCTTGTACAAATAATTTTAAACTAGAGTTGAACTAGCTCTATTAGCTAGTTCAAATCATTTTACACTACAGTTGAACTAGCTCTATAGCCTAGTACAAATAATAATACACTAGAGTTGAACTAGCTCTATAGCTTGTACCAATAATTTTAGACTAGAGTTGAACTAGTTCTATAGCATAGTACAAGTAATTTTACACTAGAGTTGAACTAGCTCTATAAGCTTGTTCAAATAATTTTACACTAGAGTTGAACTAGCTCTATAAGCTAGTTCAAATAATTTTACACTAGAGTTGAACTAGCTCTATAGCCTAGTACAAATAATTTTAGTCTAGAGTTGAACTAGCTCTATAAGCTAGTTCAAACAATTTTACAGTAGAGTTGAACTAGCTCTATAAGCTTGTACAAATAATTTAGACTAGAGTTGAACTAGCTCTATAAGCTAGTTCAAATAATTTTACACTAGAGTTGACTAGCTCTATTGTCTAGTACAAATAATTTTACACTAGAGTTTAACTAGCTCTATGGCCTAGTACAAATAATTTTACACTTGAGTTGAACTAGCTCTATAAGCTTGTACAAATAATTTTAGACTAGAGTTGAACTACCTCTATAAGCTAGTTCAAATAATTTTACACTAGAGTTGAACTAGCACTATAAGCTAGGTCAAATAATTTTACACTAGAGTTGAACTAGCTCTATAAGCTAGTTCAATTAATTTTACACTAGAGTTGAACTAG
The DNA here is from genome assembly GCF_018294505.1 of Triticum aestivum. Classification (NCBI taxonomy): domain Eukaryota; kingdom Viridiplantae; phylum Streptophyta; class Magnoliopsida; order Poales; family Poaceae; genus Triticum; species Triticum aestivum. The sequence continues at coordinate 27,796 of NW_025228191.1, read as the reverse complement.
CTCTATAGCCTAGTACAAATAATATTACACTAGAGTTGAACTAGCTCTATAAGCTAGTTCAAATACTCTTAAAATGGAGTTGAACTAGCTCTATAGCCTAGTACATGTAATTTTACACTAGAGTTGAACTAGGTCTATAAGCTTGTACAAATAATTTTACACTAGAGTTGAACTAGCTCTATAAGCTAATTCAAATAATTTTACACTAGAGTTGAACTAGCTCTATAGCCTAGTACAAATAATTTTAGACTAGAGTTGAACTAGCTCTATAAGCTAGTTCAAACAATTTTACACTAGAGTTGAACTAGCTCTATAAGCTTGTACAAATAATTTTAGACTAGAGTTGAACTAGCTCTATAATCTAGTTCAAATAATTTTACACTAGAGTTGAACTAGCTCTGTAGTCTAGTACAAATAATTTTAGACTAGAGTTGAACTAGCTCTATAAGCTAGTTCAAATAATTTTACACTAGAGTTGAACTAGCACTATAAGCTAGGTCAAATAATTTTACACCAGAGTTGAACTAGCTCTATAAGCTAGTACAAATAATTTTACACTAGAGTTGAACTAGCTCTATAGGCTTGTACAAATAATTTTACACTAGAGTTGAAGTAGCTCTATAAACTAGTTTAAATAATTTTACACTAGAGTTGAACTAGCTCTATAGCCTAGTACGAATAATTTTAGACTAGAGTTGAACTAGCTCTATAAGCTAGTTCAAACAATTTTACAGTAGAGTTGAACTAGCTCTATAAGCTAGTTCAAACAATTTTACACTAGAGTTGAACTAGCTCTATAAGCTTGTACAAATAATTTTAGACTAGAGTTGAACTAGCTCTATAAGCTAGTTCAAATAATTTTACACTAGAGTTGAACTAGCTCTATAAGCTTGTACAAATAATTTTACACTAGAGTTGAACTAGCTCTATAAGCTAGTTCAAATAATTTTACTATAGCGACCTGACCTCAAATGGCCTGTGCTGCTGTGCACCAGTGTCTTCCCTGGATCAGTAATGCTGACACGCACAGTACAAATGGAGGATTTATAACAGAGTAGCAATCACACACTTATTACATCGAATATCTCCAAAGAGATTAAGTATGATAAACATGGCTTAAGGCCATCTAATAACGATAACAGCGGAAGACATGGAAGATAAGTGAGTCCATAAACTCCAACGGCATCACTGAGTATAAGACCACGACCTAAGGCACCTTACTCGTCGTCTGAAAAGTCTGCAACATGAAACGTTGCAGCCCGAAAACGGGTCAGCACATAGAATATGCTGGCAATGTAACACATAGAGAACAATGAACAATGATAATGCTATACTATATGCATATATGGCTGGTGGAAGGCTCTATGGTTACAGTTTTTGCGAAAAGCCAATTTTTCCCTACTGCAAAGGAATAAATTTTATTTAACTATCATGGTGGTTGAAACATTGAGAAGGTACCTCCAACTCAATCCCAATTAAGTGTCATCATTAACCCAACAAAATTAATTATAAGTATCACGGTGATGAGATTCAAATGATAATCCAATTACTAGATACTCAAGTTGTCCATAACCGGGGACACGGCTAATCATGATCAGTTTGTACACTCTGCAGAGGTTTGTGCACTTTTCCCCACAAGACTCGATCGCCTCCGCTTGATTCTCGCACTGCATGATGTTTGAGAAACGGATGACCGAGACACAGTCTTTCAGAAACAATCACTCTTTACTCTGGATGGACCGGTACACCTACTTTCCCCTACATCTGCTAGTCCACCTCTTCAAGAGATCCTGTAACCTACTCAGCTATGCTAGAGCCCATAATAGCTTGTGGCTGCACACGGAAGTTTCTAGCATGAATAATCTTATGATCCCTTTGAGCCTAGGTGGCGGACCTTATACATACAGACAACACTGGGTTCTCCAGGTGCCTCAATCCACCCAGATGTGAGTTTTAGTTGCCACCTTAAGTTGAACCATTAATAAACATCTCACATCTGTCATGAATATCACTCAAACCCAATCCACGTCTACGAGCATAGCATGGCAATAATAAAAGCAACGTAGAAGTAACTCCCAAGGGTTTGATAATGTAAAACAGGTAATAGGTACTACCTCAACTACTTCCCAATACCCTCAGTTTAATTAGATCCTAATCATGCAATGTTTGGGGAATAGATCTAATGCATTAAAAACTGGGTATGAACGGGGTATGATCAAAGTGTTACTTGCCTTGCTGATGATCCGCAAAACCTAACGAGTCGAAGTAACAAGCGGTACACTCCGGGTACTCTATCGCAAACAAACAAGCATACGATCAGTACTCAACTAATGCACTGGTAAAACTCGAATGAAAGATCCAACCAGAAAGTTCAACTTAAGAACTCCGGTTTGCAAAAAAAATCAATTCGAAAGAAGCAACGAAAGTCAAACGGCGAAAGAAAGAAACTTCGTTTGCTAATCTGGATCTAGGTCAAATTTTACTATAGCAAAAACTTGTTTGAGTAGGTTAAGCGGAAGGAGAATTTCGAGACGAAACTCTAGGCGCTTGAATCGCCTGATTCCGATAAACGAGCGAGAAGTTAAACAGAATCGAAAATTCGATCAGAAATCGAATCTGAGAAAATAACGAGAAAGCTCCGACGAAAAAGAAAAACGGACGAACGGTTAAATAACGGACGTTCGTTAACAGAGAAAAACCGACGAACGCGTTCGTTAAAACGAACGGTTCGGTGAACGCTCGCGAAATAATAAACCAAAAAAAACCGATCTAAGGTTTTTTTTATAAAACAAAAGTTTTTTTTTTTACAGAAAACCGGTCAACGACGGGAAAACGGCCGGCGGCTGTACCTCGTCAGGCGGGCTCCGGCGAGGGGCTCCGGCGGGCGGGGCTCGGCG
>NW_025228191.1:16217-24193 GCF_018294505.1 Triticum aestivum | reverse complement strand
GGCTGGCGGTGTCGTGCGGCGGCCGGACTCGGGCGGCGAGGTCCCGTGCGGGAGGAGAGGCCGCGGGCGGGCCGTTGGCCCAGTCGGCGTGGGCGTTTTTTTTTTAATGTTCCGCGGAAAATATTGCGTAGAAAAATAAATAAAAATCAGAAAAAATATGAAATAAATTTTCTCCGTCTAGTTAGAAAATCTAGAATAGGGTGAACATTTTGAAAATCAAAAATAAATATTTTGAAAACATGCAATATTTTTAATGCAATAAAAATTGCAAATAAAATCCAAATAAATTCCAAATAATGATTTTAACATTTTTCCTCCAGTATTTCAAATGTTTTGGAGAAGTCATATTTTCTCCTCTCGTTTATTTTAACATGAAATATTTTTCCGGAGGGAAAATTAATTAAAACCACAATCCTCGTTGGAAAAATTAATTGAAAAAAATTCGGTAAAATCCCCAACTCTCTCCGAGGGTCCTTGAGTTGCTTAGGATTTATCGAGGATTTGTCAAAATGCAATGAAAACATGATATGCAATGATGATCTATGTATAACATTCCAAATTGGAAATTTGGGATGTTACAAACCTACCCCCCTTAAGATGAATCTCGCCCTCGAGATTCGGGTTGGCTAGAAAACAGGTGGGAGTGGTTTTTCCGTAGATCCTCCTCTCGCTCCCAGGTGGCTTCATCCTCCGTGTGGTGACTCCACTGGACTTTGCAAAACTTGATAACCTTGCTGCGGGTAACTCGGCTGGCATACTCGAGAATCTTAACTGGTTTCTCCTCCTAAGTCAAATCACTTTCCAACTGAATCGCTTCTAGTGGCACAGTATCTCTTAGTGGTATCTCAACCATCTCTGCGTGGCACTTCTTCAACCGCGAAACATGAAATACATCATGTACTCCAGACAATCCTTCGGGCAATTCCAGCTTGTAGGCAACTTCTCCCATACGTTCCAACACTCTGTATGGTCCGATAAAACGAGGCGCTAACTTTCCTTTAACTCCAAAGCGCTTCGCTCCTCGAAGTGGCGATACTCGAAGATACACTCTGTCTCCGACTTCGTGAACTGTCTCCTTGCGTTTAGAATCAGCATAACTCTTCTACCTGGACTGGGCTACCTTGAGCCTATCGCGAATCAACCTTACTTTCTGTTCAGACTCCTTAATCAAATCTGGTCCAAACAACTGACGGTCTCCAACTTCGTCCCACAACAACGGTGTTCTACACCTCCTTCCGTACAAAGCTTCAAAAGGGGCCATCTTCAAACTGGTTTGATAACTGTTGTTATATGAAAACTCCGCATATGACAAATTGTCATCCCAACTAGATCCATAATCTAGCGCACATGCTCTCAACATGTCCTCCAGAATCTGGTTGACTCCTCGGTCTGTCCATCTGTCTGCGGGTGAAATGCTGTACTAAATTCCAGCCTGGTTCCCAATGTTTCATGTAACTGCTTCCAAAACTTCGAGGTAAATTGGGTTCGTCTGTCTGATACAATGGTCCTCGGAACTCCATGCAAACATACGATCCTGGTCATGTATATCTTTGCCAACTTAGCACTGGTGTAAGTAGTCTTCACTGGAATGAAATGAGCCACTTTCGTCAAACGGTCGACTACAACCCATATCGAGTCATAGCCTGAACGAGTCCTAGGTAATCCCGTGATAAAATCCATGCCTATTTTATCCCACTTCCATTCGGGAATCGGCAATGGCTGTAGCAATCCTGCTGGCTTCTGATGCTCTGCCTTCACTCTCTGACATACATCACAAACTGCTACAAACTCCGCAATATCCTTCTTCATTCCGGTCCACCAGAAAGTATTCTTCAAATCCAAATACATCTTGGTATTCCCTGGGTGAATCGAGTATGGTGAATCATGGGCTTCTTGCCAAATCAACTTCCTGATCTCCGGATCATTTGGCACATATACGCGGTCTTCAAACCATAAGGTATCGTGCTCATCCTCACGAAATCCCTTGGCTTTTCCTTTGCTCATCTTCTCTTTTATCTCTTCAATATCCTTGTCTGTCTTCTGAGCTTCTCTGATCCTTTCCATCAAGGTAGACTGAATCTCCAACGTCGCTAAATAGCCTCTAGGGACTATCTCCAAACATAGCTCACGTAAGTCCTCGGCTAACTCCTGAGGTAACTCTCCTGTCATGAGGGTGTTGACATGACTCTTGCAGCTCAACGCGTCTGCTACTACGTTAGCCTTTCCAGGGTGATAATGCAATCTCTTATCGTAGTCTTTAATGAGCTCCAACCATCTCCTCTGTCTGAGGTTTAACTCCTTCTGCGTGAAAATGTACTTCAAACTCTTGTGATCCGTGTACACCTCACAATGGTTTCCGATGAGAAAATGTCTCCATGTATTCAATGCATGCACCACGGCTGCTAATTCCAAATCGTGCGTAGCATAATTCTTCTCATGGGGTTTAAGTTGTCGTGAAGCATACGAAACATCTCTTCCTTCCTGCATAAGCACTGCTCCAAGTCCTCGACGAGAAGCGTCGCAATAAACTTCATAATCCTTGCGTTGATCTGGCAGAATCAACACTGGTGATGTAGCCAATCGTTTCTTCAACTCCTGGAAACTGGCTTCACACTCCTCAGTCCAAATTAAATTTGGTGTCCTTCTTCAATAGCTCAGTCATGGGCTTAGCAATCCTTGAGAAATTCTCGATGAATCTCCGGTAGTATCCTGCAAGTCCAAGAAAACTCCGGATTTCTCCAACTGTCGTGGGTGATTCCCAACTTGTCACTGTGTCAACCTTGGCAGGGTCTACTGCTATTCCTTCTCCAGAAATAACATGTCCAAGGAATCCAACTTCCTTCAGCCAAAACTCACATTTGCTGAACTTGGCATATAACTGATGTTCTCTAAGCTTCTCAAGTACCAATCGCAAATGCTCCTCGTGCTCTTCTTCATCCTTGGAAAAGATTAAAATATCATCAATGAACACCACGACGAACTTATCCAGAAATTCCATAAACACTTTGTTCATCAAGTTCATGAAATAGGCAGGTGCGTTAGTCAGTCCAAATGACATAACGGTATACTCATACAATCCATATCTGATGGTGAATGCCGTCTTGGGTATATCCTGTTCTCGAATGTTTAACTGATGGTACCCTGATCGTAGATCGATCTTGGAAAATACTTTAGCTCCTTGCAAGCGGTCAAACAAATCATTGATCATCGGCAGTGGGTACTTGTTTTTGATGGTCACTTCATTCAATCCTCGGTAATCAACAACCATCCTTAGTGATCCATCTTTCTTCTCCACTAGAAGTACTAGTGATCCCCAAGGTGACGAACTTGGGCGAATATAGCCTTTATCCAGTAACTCCTTGATCTGCTTCTTAATTTCCTCCAAATCCTTTGCGGGCATCCTGTACGGTCTCTTAGATATTGGCTCTGTGCCTGGCAAAAGTTCAATCAAGAACTCAATATCTCTATCTGGTGGCATGCCTGGTAACTCTTCTGGAAATACATCCGGATAATCCTTCACCACTGGTACTTCCTCCTGTACAACTCCTGATAAGGAATTAACTTGAGTCCTCTTCGGCATATGCCGGGATACATACTTGATCCTTTTTCCTTCTGGGGTGGTAAGCAAAATCGTCTTGCTGGCACAATCGATGTTTCCTCCATACAACGATAGCCAATCCATTCCCAAAATCACATCCAAACCTTGCGATTCCAAAACAATGAGGTCTGAGGGGAAAACATGCCTACCAATGGCCAATGGTATCTGAAAACATCCTTGGGTGGCCATATACTCTGCTCCTGGCGAGGTTACTAACATGGGGCTTTTGAGGACTTGGGTGGACATCTTAAACTTGTTTACGACTCCCCTTGATATGTATGAATGCGATGCACCAGTATCGAAAAGAACAGTTGCAGTAAATGACTTAACCAAAAACTTACCTATTACTGCATCAGGCTGAGCTTCAATCTCCTCCACGCCCACGTGGTTCACATGTCCTTTGTTGAACGGGTTCGGCTTCTTCCCAGAGCTTCCATTGCCATTTCCATTTTGGGCTTCGGGACAATCGGTAGCGTAATGTCCCGTCTTTTGGCACTTGAAACAGGTAATGTGACTTAGATCTCTCTTGGTTGGGGTAGATGGGTTGGTGCGGTTCTGTCCATTTCCTCCTCCATTCCCATTACCATTCTTGGAGCCATTATGGTTATGCGAACTGCCTCCTCCATGGGTATGCTGAAACTGTCCTCCCAGCTTCGGGGTAAATCGTGGCTTTTGCTGGGCTCCAGAATTGTACTTCCCTTGTCCATACTTCCTCTTGCGGTTTTCAATCTGCTGTTGCTTCCCTTCAATCATGAGAGCTCTATCTACCAGCTCCTGGTAGTTGTTGAAAGTTGCTACCATCAACTGCATACTCAGCTCATCATTCAATCCGTCCAGAAACTTCTCCTGCTTGGCTGCATCCGTAGCAACGTCATCTGGTGCATAACGTGCTAACTTACTGAAATCTTCCACATACTGGCCTACGGTGCGTCCTGCTTGGCGTAGGTTGCGAAACTCACGCTTCTTCATAGCCATAGCTCCTGCTGAAACATGAGCTGTACGGAAAGCTTGCTGAAACTGGTCCCATGTGACAGTGTCAATAGGGTGCGTGGCTATATAATTCTCCCACCATGATGCTGCGGGTCCATCAAGCTGATGTGCGGCAAAACGCACTCTTTCCGCATCTGTGCATCCTGCAGTGGTCAACTCCCTTCCAACTTTGCGGAGCCAATCATCTGCAACAATCGGCTCGGTGCTACTGAAAAACACCGGCGGGTTTAGCCTTAAGAAACGGGCTAAGTGGTCAACAGGTGGTGGTGGCGGTGGGTTGTTGTTGTTGTTGCCTTGGTTCTGCACTAACGCTTGCATTAGGGCATTCTGTTGCTGAATCAACTGGGTGATCTCTGGCGGGAAAACAAATCCGGTGTCGCGTCTCGGAGGCATCTGATAGGTTTAGAAAAGATGAGAATTAAGAATAGAATGAGGTCTAGAGAGAAAACACTACCCATATGCTCATGAGACAAATTCAATCAATATCACTCAATCAATCCAAACAAGGCAAAACAATCGATCTAACTAGCGTTACAAAGTGCTTGAGCTATACTACTAAATGGGGGGAAAAACTACTACTGATATGGTGGTCTACTAAAAATTCTGATCCGTTGAAGACTCCATGATGTCTGCTCCAGCTTCATCAATCCATTCGTCTTCACTTGGTTCTGAGTCGGTGTCGTCGATGATGATGTAGTTATCCGGACAAGTGCATTCGTCGACTTCTGCTTTTGGCATTGGATTTCCCACGAATGCTCCAATCTTATTCTCCAGGTCGTCAATCTTCCCTACTAGTGCGTTGATTTCCTCCAAATAATCTTCGCGAGTAGCCTTGAGTTCTTCTTGGAGTTCCTTGATCTTCGTGAATGCCTTCTTCAGTTCTTCCTTGTCCGTGCACATCTGATTCTCCTGGCGTCGAATATGTTGGTTCTGCTCCTGGATGAAAGCTGCAATTGATCCATCCTTCTTGGTCTTGATCATCTCCCATTGCGCGTCTCGACGTCCACAAATTTGATTAATTGTATCCTTAAGCTCCTGGTGATAGACTTCTCCAATGCGTCCCATGGCGATATGTGCGGCCATGCTCTTCCCTAAACTCCAAGTTGGTGCTTCGAAAACCAATCTCATGGCACTAAACAACCTTCCTGGAATGATAACTTGAATCTTTCAGCTCTCTTCTTCAGGTAATGTGGCGTTGTAGGTTCCGGTGACGCTTGGTATTCCTATGTTCAAGTACTTGGTGACTTCCTTCAAGTGTCGACCAAACGGCGTGTCTTCATCTGGTTGCATGAACTTGCTCCTTGCATTCGCCATTCCTAAAAGAGTAGAAAGTGGAGAGGGGTCAGAAATGAGAAGAGAGAAGTTTTCTAGGGCTTAAGCTTAGTGGTCGTGTCCTACAGTCAGCGTGTGCTCTGATACCAACTTTGTAGCGACCAGACCTCAAATGGCCTGTGCTGCTGTGCACCAGTGTCATCCCTGGATCAGTAATGCTGACACGCACAGTACAAATGGAGGATTTATAACAGAGTAGCAATCACACCCTTATTACATCGAATATCTCCAAAGAGATTAAGTATGATAAACATGGCTTAAGGCCATCTAATAACGATAACAGCGGAAGACTTGGAAGATAAGTGAGTCCATCAACTCCAGCGGCATCACTGAGTATAAGACCACGACCTAAGGCACCTTACTCGTCGTCTGAAAAGTCTGCAACATGAAACGTTGCAGCCCGAAAATGGGTCAGCACATAGAATATGCTGGCAATGTAACACATAGAGAACAATGAACAATGATAATGCTATACTATATGCATATATGGCTGGTGGAAGGCTCTATGGTTACAGTTTTTGCAAAAAGCCAATTTTTCCCTACTGCAAAGGAATAAATTTTATCTAACTATCATGGTGGTTGAAACATTGAGAAGGTACCTCCAACTCAATCCCAATTAAGTGTCATCATTAACCCAACAAAATTAATTATAAGTATCACGGTGATGAGATTCAAATGATAATCCAATTACTAGATACTCAAGTTGTCCATAACCGGGGACACGGCTAATCATGATCAGTTTGTACACTCTGCAGAGGTTTGTGCACTTTTCCCCACAAGACTCGATCGCCTCCGCTTGATTCTCGCACTGCATGATGTTTGAGAAACGGATGACCGAGACACAGTCTTTCAGAAACAATCACTCTTTACTCTGGATGGACCGGTACACCTACTTTCCCCTACATCTGCTAGTCCACCTCTTCAAGAGATCCTGTAACCTACTCAGCTATGCTAGAGCCCATAATAGCTTGTGGCTGCACACGGAAGTTTCTAGCATGAATAATCTTATGATCCCTTTGAGCCTAGGTGGCGGACCTTATACATACAGACAACACTGGGTTCTCCAGGTGCCTCAATCCACCCAGATGTGAGTTTTAGTTGCCACCTTCAGTTGAACCATTAATAAACATCTCACATCTGTCATGAATAACACTCAAACCCAATCCACGTCTACGAGCATATCATGGCAATAATAAAAGCAACATAGAAGTAACTCCCAAGGGTTTGATAATGTAAAACAGGTAATAGGTACTACCTCAACTACTTCCCAATACCCTCAGTTTAATTAGATCCTAATCATGCAATGTTTGGGGAATAGATCTAATGCAAAAAAAACTGGGTATGAACGGGGTATGATCAAAGTGTTACTTGCCTTGCTGATGATCCGCAAAACCTAACGAGTCGAAGTAACAAGCGGCACACTCCGGGTACTCTATCGCAAACAAACAAGCATACGATCAGTACTCAACTAATGCACAGGTAAAACTCGAATGAAAGATCCAACCAGAAAGTTCAACTTAAGAACTCCGGTTTGCAAAAAAAATCAATTCGAAATAAGCAACGAAAGTCAAACGGCGAAAGAAAGAAACTTCGTTTGCTAATCTGGATCTAGGTCAAATTTTACTATAGCAAAAACTTGTTTGAGTTGGCTAAACGGAAAGAGAATTTCGAGACGAAACTCTAGGCGCTTGAATCGCCTGATTCCGATAAACGAGCGAGAAGTTAAACAGAATGAAAATTCGATCAGAAATCGAATCTGAGAAAATAACGAGAAAAATCCGACGAAAAAGATAAACGGACGAACGGTTAAATAACGGACGTTCGTTAACAGAGAAAAACCGACGAACGCGTTCGTTAAAACGAACGGTTCGGTGAACGCTCGCGAAATAAGAAAACCAGAAAAACCGATCTAGGGTTTTTTTTATAAAACAAAAGGTTTTTTTTACAGAAAACCGGTCAACACGGGAAAACGGCCGGCGGCTGTACCTCGTCGGGCGGCCTCCGGCGAGGGGCTCCGGCGGGCGGGGCTCGGTGGCGGGGTGCGGGGCTCGGGGAG
>NW_025228191.1:12095-15113 GCF_018294505.1 Triticum aestivum | reverse complement strand
AGTTGACTAGCTCGATATTCTAGCACAAATAAATTTACACTAGAGTTGAACTAGCTCTATAAGCTTATACAAATAATTTTAGACTAGAGTTGAACTAGCTCTATAAGCTAGTTCAAATAATTTTACACTAGAGTTGAACTAGCACTATAATAATTTTACACTAGAGTTGAACTAGCTCTATAAGATAATTCAAATAATTTTACACTATAGTTGAACTAGCTCTATAGCCTAGTACAAATAATTTTACACTAGAGTTGAACTAGCTCTATAAGCTAGTTCAAATACTCTTAAAATGGAGTTGAACTAGCTCTATAGCCTAGTACAAGTAATTTTACACTAGAGTTGAACTAGCTCTATAAGCTTGTACAAATAATTTTATACTAGAGTTGAACTAGCTCTATAAGCTAGTTCAAATAATTTTACACTAGAGTTGAACTAGCTCTATAGCCTAGTCCAAATAATTTTAGACTAGAGTTGAACTAGCTCTATAAGCTAGTTCAAACAATTTTACACTAGAGTTGAACTAGCTCTATAAGCTTGTACAAATAATTTTAGACTAGAGTTGAACGAGCTCTATAAGCTAGTTCAAATGATTTTACACTAGAGTTGACTACCTCTATAGTCTAGTACAAATAATTTTACACTAGAGTTTAACTAGCTCTATAGCCTGGTACAAATAATTTTACACTTGCGTTGAACTAGCTCTATAAGCTTGTACAAATAATTTTAGACTAGAGTTGAGCTACCTCTATATGCTAGTTCAAACAATTTTACACTAGAGTTGAACTAGCACTATAAGCTAGGTCAAATAATTTTACACTAGAGTTGAACTAGCTCTACAAGCTAGTTCAAATAATTTTACACTAGAGTTGAATTAGCTCTATAGCCTAGTACAAATAATTTTACACTAGAGTTGAACTAGCTCTATAAGATAGTTCAAATAATTTTACACTAGAGTTGAACTAGCTCTATAGCCTAGTACAAATAATTTTACACTAGAGTTGAACTAGCTCTATAAGCTAGTTCAAATACTCTTAAAATGGAGTTGAACTAGCTCTATAGCATAGTACAAGTAATTTTACACTAGAGTTGAACTAGCTCTATAAGCTTGTACAAATAATTTTACACTAGAGTTGAACTAGCTCTATAAGCTAGTTCAAATAATTTTACACTAGAGTTGAACTAGGTCTATAGCCTAGTCCAAATAATTTTAGACTAGAGTTGAACTAGCTCTATAAGCTAGTTCAAACAATTTTACACTAGAGTTGAACTAGCTCTATAAGCTTGTACAAATAATTTTAGACTAGAGTTGAACTAGCTCTATAAGCTAGTTCAAATAATTTTACACTAGAGTTGACTAGCTCTATAGTCTAGTACAAATAATATTACACTAGAGTTTAACTAGCTCTATAGGCTGGTACAAATAATTTTACACTTGAGTTGAACTAGCTCTATAAGCTTGTACAAATAATTTTAGACTAGAGTTGAACTACCTCTATACGCTAGTTCAAATAATTTTACACTAGAGTTGAACTAGCACTAGAAGCTAGGTCAAATAATTTTACACTAGAGTTGAACTAGCTCTACAAGCTAGTTCAAATAATTTTACACTAGAGTTGAACTAGCTCTATAGCCTAGTACAAATAATTTTACACTAGAGTTGAACTAGCCCTATAAGCTATTTCAAATACTCTTAAAATGGAGTTGAACTAGCTCTATAGCCTAGTACATGTAATTTTACACTAGAGTTGAACTAGCTCTATAAGCTTGTACAAATAATTTTACACTAGAGTTGAACTAGCTTTATAAGCTAGTTCAAATAATTTTACACTAGAGTTGAACTAGCTCTATAGCCTAGTACAAATAATTTTAGACTAGAGTTGAACTAGCTCTATAAGCTAGTTCAAACAATTTTACACTAGAGTTGAACTAGCTCTATAAGCTTGTACAAATAATTTTAGACTAGAGTTGAACTAGCTCTACAAGATAGTTCAAATAATTTTACACTAGAGTTGACTAGCTCTATAGTCTAGTACAAATAATTTTACACTCGAGTTTAACTATCTCTATAGCCTAGTACAAATAATTTTACACTTGAGTTGAACTAGCTCTATAAGCTTATACAAATAATTTTAGACTAGAGGTGAACTACCTCTATAAGCTAGTTCAAATAATTTTACACTAGAGTTGAACTAGCACTATAAGCTAGGTCAAATAATTTTACACTAGAGTTGAAATAGCTCTATAAGCTAGTTCTAATAATTTTACACTAGAGTTGAACTAGCTCTATAGCCTAGTACAAATAATTTTACACTAGAGTTGAACTAGCTCTATAAGGTATTTCAAATACTCTTAAAATGGAGTTGAACTAGCTCTATAGCCTAGTACATGTAATTTTACACTAGAGTTGAACTAGCTCTATAAGCTAGTACAAATAATTTTACTCTAGAGTTGAACTAGCTCTATAAGCTAGTTCAAGTAATTTTACACTAGAGTTGAACTAGCTCTATAGCCTAGTACAAATAATTTTAGACTAGAGTTGAACTAGCTCTATAAGCTAGTTCAAACAATTTTACACTAGAGTTGAACTAGCTCTATAAGCTTGTACAAATAATTTTAGACTAGAGTTGAACTAGAACTATAAGCTGGTTCAAATAATTTTACACTAGAGTTGAACTAGCACTATAAGCTAGGTCAAATAATTTTACACTAGAGTTGAACTAGCTCTATAAGCTAGTTCAAATAATTTTACACTAGAGTTGAACTAGCTCTATAGCCAAGTACAAATAATTTTACACTAGAGTTCAACTAGCTCTATAAGCTTGTCCAAATAATTTTACACTAGAGTTGAACTAGCTCTATAAGCTAGTTTAAATAATTTTACACTAGAGTTGAACTAGCTCTATAGCCTAGTACAAATAATTTTAGACTAGAGTTGAACTAGCTCTACAAGCTAGTTCAAACAATTTTACACTAGAGTTGAACTAGCTCTATAAGCTTGTACAAATAATTTTAGAC
>NW_025228191.1:11635-12085 GCF_018294505.1 Triticum aestivum | reverse complement strand
TTCAAATAATTTTACACTAGAGTTGACTAGCTCTATAGTCTAGTACAAATAATTTTACACTAGAGTTGAACTAGCTCTATAGCCTAGTACAAATAATTTTACACTTGAGTTGAACTAGCTCTATAAGCTTGTACAAATAATTTTAGACTAGAGTTGAACTACCTCTATAAGCTTGTTCAAATAATTTTACACTAGAGTTGAACTAGCACTATAAGCTAGGTCAAATAATTTTGCACTAGAGTTGAACTAGCTCTATAAGCTAGTTCAAATAATTTTACACTAGAGTTGAACTAGCTCTATAGCCTAGTACAAATAATTTTACACTAGAGTTGAACTAGCTCTATAAGCTTCTACAAATAATTTTAGACTAGAGTTGAACTAGCTCTATAGCCTAGTACATGTAATTTTACACTAGAGTTGAACTAGCTCTTAAAATGGAGTTGAACTAGC
>NW_025228191.1:7592-11625 GCF_018294505.1 Triticum aestivum | reverse complement strand
CAAATAATTTTACACTAGAGTTGAACTAGCTCTATAAGCTAGTTTAAATAATTTTACACTAGAGTTGAACTAGCTCTATAGCCTAGTACAAATAATTTTAGACTAGAGTTGAACTAGCTCTACAAGCTAGTTCAAACAATTTTACACTAGAGTTGAACTAGCTCTATAAGCTTGTACAAATAATTTTAGACTAGAGTTGAACTAGCTCTATAAGCTAGTTCAAATAATTTTACACTAGAGTTGACTAGCTCTATAGTCTAGTACAAATAATTTTACACTAGAGTTGAACTAGCTCTATAATCTTGTACAAATAATTTTAGACTAGAATTGAACTAGCTCTATACGCTAGTTCATATAAATTTACACTAGAGTTGAACTAGCACTATAAGCTAGGTCAAATAATTTTACACTAGAGTTGAACTAGCTCTATAAGCTAGTTCAAATAATTTTACACTAGAGTTGAACTAGCTCTATAGCCTAGTACAAGTAATTTTACACTAGAGTTGAACTAGCTCTATAAGCTTGTACAAATAATTTTACACTAGAGTTGAACTAGCTCTATAAGCTAGTTCAAATAATTTTACACTAGAGTTGAACTAGCTCTATAGCTTAGTACAAATAATTTTACACTAGAATTGAACTAGCTCTATAAGCTAGTTCAAATACTCTTACACTGGAGTTGAACTAGCTCTATAGCCTAGCACAAGTAATTTTACACTAGAGTTGAACTAGCTCTATAAGCTTGTAAAAATATTTTAGACTAGAGTTGAACTAGCTCTATAAGCTAGTTCAAATAATTTTACACTAGAGTTGACTAGCTCAATATTCTAGCACAAATAATTTTACGCTAGAGTTGAACTAGCTCTATAAGCTTATACAAATAATTTTAGACTAGAGTTGAACTAGCTCTATAAGCTAGTTCAAATAATTTTACACTGGAGTTGAACTAGCACTATAAGCTAGGTCAAATAATTTTACACTAGAGTTGAACTAGCTCTATAAGATAGTTCAAATAATTTTACACTAGAGTTGAACTAGCTTTATAGCCTAGTACAAATAATTTTACACTAGAGTTGAACTAGCTCTATAAGCTAGTTCTAATACTCTTAAAATGGAGTTGAACTAGCTCTATAGCCTAGTACAAGTAATTTTACACTAGAGTTGAACTAGCTCTATAACCTTGTACAAATAATTTTACACTAGAGTTGAACTAGCTATATAAGCTAGTTCAAATAATTTTACACTAGAGTTGAACTAGCTCTATAGCCTAGTCCAAGTAATTTTAGACTAGAGTTGAACTAGCTCTATAAGCTAGTAAACAATTTTACACTAGAGTTGAACTAGCTCTATAAGCTTGTACAAATAATTTTAGACTAGAGTTGAACTAGCTCTATAAGCTAGTTCAAATAATTTTACACTAGAGTTGACTAGCTCTATAGTCTAGTACAAATAATTTTACACTAGAGTTTAACTAGCTCTATAGCCTAGTACAAATAATTTTACACTTGAGTTGAACTAGCTCTATAAGCTCGTACAAATAATTTTAGACTAGAGTTGAACTAGCTCTATAAGCTAGTTCAAATAGTTTTACACTAGAGTTGACTAGCTCAATATTCTAGCACAAATAATTTTACACTAGAGTTGAACTAGCTCTATAAGCTTGTACAAATAATTTTAGACTAGAGTTGAACTAGCTCTATAAGCTAGTTCAAATAATTTTACACTAGAGTTGAACTAGCACTATAAGGTAGGTCAAATAATTTGACACTAGAGTTGAACTAGCTCTATAAGATAGTTCAAATAATTTTAGACTAGAGTTGAACTAGCTCTATAGCCTAGTTCAAATAATTTTACACTAGAGTTGAACTAGCTCTATAAGCTAGTTCAAATACTCTTAAAATGGAGTTGAACTAGCTCTATAGCCTAGTACAAGTAATTTTAAACTAGAGTTGAACTACCTCTATAAGCTTGTACAAATAATTTTACACTAGAGTTGAACTAGCTCTATAAGCTAGTTCAAATAATTTTACACTAGAGTTGAACTAGCTCTATTGCCTAGTACAAATAATTTTAGGCTAGAGTTGAACTAGCTCTATAAGCTAGTTCAAACAATTTTACACTAGAGTTGAACTAGCTCTATAAGCTTGTACATATAATTTTAGACTAGAGTTGAACTAGCTCTATAAGCTATTTCAAATAATTTTACACTAGAGTTGACTAGCTCTATAGTCTAGTACAAATAATTTTACACTAGAGTTGAACTAGCTCTATAGCCTAGTACAAATAATTTTACACTTGAGTTGAACTAGCTCTATAAGCTTGTACAAATAATTTTAGACTAGAGTTGAACTACCTCTATAAGCTTGTTCAAATAATTTTACACTAGAGTTGAACTAGCACTATAAGCTAGGTCAAATAATTTTGCACTAGAGTTGAACTAGCTCTATAAGCTAGTTCAAATAATTTTACACTAGAGTTGAACTAGCTCTATAGCCTAGTACAAATAATTTTACACTAGAGTTGAACTAGCTCTATAAGCTTCTACAAATAATTTTAGACTAGAGTTGAACTAGCTCTATAGCCTAGTACATGTAATTTTACACTAGAGTTGAACTAGCTCTTAAAATGGAGTTGAACTAGCTCTATAGCTTAGTACATGTAATTTTACACTAGAGTTGAACTAGCTCTATAAGCTTGTACAAATAATTTTACACTAGAGTTGAACTAGCTTTATAAGCTAGTTCAAATAATTTTAGACTAGAGTTGAACTAGCTCTATAGCCTAGTTCAAACAATTTTACACTAGAGTTGAACTAGCTCTATAAGCTAGTTCAAACAATTTTACACTAGAGTTGAACTAGCTCTATAAGCTTGTACAAATAATTTTAGACTAGAGTTGAACTAGCTCTACAAGCTAGTTCAAATAATTTTACACTCGAGTTGACTAGATCTATAGTCTAGTACAAATAATTTTACACTCGAGTTTAACTATCTCTATAGCCTAGTACAAATAACTTGACACTTGAGTTGAACTAGCTCTATAAGCTTATACAAATAATTTTAGACTAGAGGTGAACTACCTCTATAAGCTAGTTCAAATAATTTTACACTAGAGTTGAACTAGCACTATAAGCTAGGTCAAATAATTTTACACTAGAGTTGAAATAGCTCTATAAGCTAGTTCTAATAATTTTACACTAGAGTTGAACTAGCTCTATAGCCTAGTACAAATAACTTTACACTAGAGTTGAACTAGCTCTATAAGCTATTTCAAATACTCTTAAAATGGAGTTGAACTAGCTCTATAGCCTAGTACATGTAATTTTACACTAGAGTTGAACTAGCTCTATAAGCTTGTACAAATAATTTTACTCTAGAGTTGAACTAGCTCTATAAGCTAGTTCAAGTAATTTTACACTAGAGTTGAACAAGCTCTATAGCCTAGTACAAATAATTTTAGACTAGAGTTGAACTAGCTCTATAAGCTAGTTCAAACAATTTTACACTAGAGTTGAACTAGCTCTATAAGCTTGTACAAATAATTTTAGACTAGAGTTGAACTAGCTCTATAAGCTAGTTCAAATAATTTTACACTAGAGTTGAACTAGCTCTATAGTCTAGTACAAATAATTTTAGACTAGAGTTGAACTAGCACTATAAGCTGGTTCAAATAATTTTACACTAGAGTTGAACTAGCACTATAAGCTAGGTCAAATAATTTTACACTAGAGTTGAACTAGCTCTATAAGCTAGTTCAAATAATTTTACACTAGAGTTGAACTAGCTCTATAGCCAAGTACAAATAATTTTACACTAGAGTTCAACTAGCTCTATAAGCTTGTACAAATAATTTTACACTAGAGTTGAACTAGCTCTATAAGCTAGTTTAAATAATTTTACACTAGAGTTGAACTAGCTCTATAGCCTAGTACAAATAATTTTAGACTAGAGTTGAACTAGCTCTACAAGCTAGTTCAAACAATTTTACACTAGAGTTGAACTAGCTCTATAAGCTTGTACAAATAATTTTAGAC
>NW_025228191.1:4809-6840 GCF_018294505.1 Triticum aestivum | reverse complement strand
TCTATACGCTAGTTCATATAAATTTACACTAGAGTTGAACTAGCACTATAAGCTAGGTCAAATAATTTTACACTAGAGTTGAACTAGCTCTATAAGCTAGTTCAAATAATTTTACACTAGAGTTGAACTAGCTCTATAGCCTAGTACAAGTAATTTTACACTAGAGTTGAACTAGCTCTATAAGCTTGTACAAATAATTTTACACTAGAGTTGAACTAGCTCTATAAGCTAGTTCAAATAATTTTACACTAGAGTTGAACTAGCTCTATAGCTTAGTACAAATAATTTTACACTAGAGTTGAACTAGCTCTATAGCCTAGTACAAATAATTTTACACTAGAGTTGAACTACCTCTATAAGCTAGTTAAAATAATTTTACACTAGAGTTGAACTAGCACTATAAGCTAGGTCAAATAATTTTACACTAGAGTTGAACTAGCTCTATAGCCTAGTACAAATAATTTTACACTAGAGTTGAACTAGCTCTATAAGCTAGTTCAAATACTCTTAAAATGGAGTTGAACTAGCTCTATAGCCTAGTACAAGTAATTTTACACTAGAGTTGAACTAGCTCTATAAGCTAGTTTAAACAATTTTACACTAGAGTTGAACTAGCTCTATAAGCTTGTACAAATAATTTTAGACTAGAGTTGAACTAGCTCTATAAGCTAGTTCAAATAATTTTACACTAGAGTTGACTAGCTCTATAGTCTAGTACAAATAATTTTACACTAGAGTTTAACTTGCTCTATAGCCTAGTACAAATAATTTTACACTTGAGTTGAACTAGCTCTATAAGCTTGTACAAATAATTTTAGACTAGAGTTGAACTAGCTATATAAGCTAGTTCAAATAATTTTACACTAGAGTTGACTAGCTCAATATTCTAGCACAAATAATTTTACACTGGAGTTGAACTAGCTCTATAAGCTTGTACAAATAATTTTAGACTAGAGTTGAATTAGCTCTATAAGCTAGTTCAAATAATTTTACACTAGAGTTGAACTAGCACAATAAGCTAGGTCAAATAATTTCACACTAGAGTTGAACTAGCTCAATAAGATAGTTCAAATAATTTTACACTAGAGTTGAACTAGCTCTATAGCCTAGTACAAATAATTTTACACTAGAGTTGAACTAGCTCTATAAGCTAGTTCAAATACTCTTAAAATGGAGTTGAACTAGCTCTATAGCCTAGTACAAGTATTTTTACACTAGAGTTGAACTAGATCTATAAGCTTGTACAAATAATTTTACATTAGAGTTGAACTAGCTCTATAAGCTAGTTCAAATAATTTTACACTAGAGTTGACTAGCTCTATAGTCTAGTACAAATAATTTTACACTAGAGTTGAACTAACTCTATAATCTTGTACAAATAATTTTAGACTAGAATTGAACTAGCTCTATACGCTAGTTCATATAAATTTACACTAGAGTTGAACTAGCACTATAAGCTAGGTCAAATAATTTTACACCAGAGTTGAACTAGCTCTATAAGCTAGTTCAAATAATTTTACACTAGAGTTGAACTAGCTCTATAGCCTAGTACAAGTAATTTTACACTAGAGTTGAACTAGCTCTATAAGCTTGTACAAATAATTTTACAGAAGAGTTGAACTAGCTCTATAAGCTAGTTCAAATAATTTTACACTAGAGTTGAACTAGCTCTATAGCTTTGTACAAATAATTTTACACTAGAGTTGAACTAGCTCTATAAGCTAGTTCAAATACTCTTACACTGGAGTTGAACTAGCTCTATAGCCTAGCACAAGTAATTTTACACTAGAGTTGAACTAGCTCTATAAGCTTGTAAAAATATTTTAGACTAGAGTTGAACTAGCTCTATATGCTAGTTCAAATAATTTTACACTAGAGTTGACTAGCTCAATATTCTAGCACAAATAATTTTACGCTAGAGTTGAACTAGCTCTATAAGCTTATGCAAATAATTTTAGACTAGAGTTGAACTAGCTCTATAAGCTAGTTCAAATAATTTTACACTAGAGTTGAACTAGCACTATAAGTTAG
>NW_025228191.1:807-1433 GCF_018294505.1 Triticum aestivum | reverse complement strand
AGCTAGTTCAAATAATTTTACACTAGAGATGAACTAGCACTATAAGCTAGGTCAAATAATTTTACACTAGAGTTGAACTAGCTCTATAAGCTAGTTCAAATAATTTTACACTAGAGTTCAACTAGCTCTATAGCGTAGCACAAATAATTTTACACTAGAGTTGAACTAGCTCTATAAGCTTGTACAAATAATTTTAGACTAGAGTTGAACTAGCTCTATAAGCTAGTTCAAATAATTTTACACTAGAGTTGACTAGCTCTATAGTCTAGTACAAATAATTTTACACTAGAGTTGAACTATCTCTATAGCCTAGAACAACTAATTTTACACTTGAGTTGAACTAGCTCTATAAGCTTGTACAAATAATTTTAGACTAGAGTTGAACTAGCTCTATAAGCTAGTTCAAATAATTTTACACTAGAGTTGACTAGCTCTATAGTCTAGTACAAATAATTTTACACTAGAGTTGAACTAGCTCTATAGCCTAGTACAACTAATTTTACACTTGAGTTGAACTAGCTCTATAAGCTTGTACAAATAATTTTAGACTAGAGTTGAACTACCTCTATAAGCTAGTTCAAATAATTTTACACTAGAGTTGAACTAGCACTATAAGCTAGGTCAAA
>NW_025228191.1:0-781 GCF_018294505.1 Triticum aestivum | reverse complement strand
ATTTTACACTAGAGTTGACTAGCTCTATAGTCTAGTACAAATAATTTTACACTAGAGTTGAACTAGCTCTATAGCCTAGTACAACTAATTTTACACTTGAGTTGAACTAGCTCTATAAGCTTGTACAAATAATTTTAGACTAGAGTTGAACTACCTCTATAAGCTAGTTCAAATAATTTTACACTAGAGTTCAACTAGCTCTATAGCCTAGTACGAATAATTTTACACTAGAGTTGAACTAGCTCTATAAGCTAGTTCAAATACTCTTAAAATGGACTTGAACTAGCTCTATAAGCTAGTTCAAACAATTTTACACTAGAGTTGAACTAGCTCTATAAGCTTGTACAAATAATTTTAGACTAGAGTTGAACTAGCACCATAAGCTAGGTCAAATAATTTCACACTAGAGTTGAACTAGCTCTATAAAATAGTTCAAATAATTTTACACTAGAGTTGAACTAGCTCTATAGCCTAGTACAAATAATTTTACACTAGAGTTGAACTAGCTCTATAAGGTAGTTCAAATACTTTTAAAATGGAGTTGAACTAGCTCTATAGCCTAGTACAAGTAATTTTACACTAGAGTTGAACTAGCTCTATAAGCTTGTACAAATAATTTTACACTAGAGTTGAACTAGCTCTATAAGCTAGTTCAAATAATTTTACACTAGAGTTGAACTAGCTCTATAGCCTAGTACAAATAATTTTAGACTAGAGTTGAACTAGCTCTATAAGCTAGTTCAAACAATTTTACACTAGAGTTGAACTAGCTCTATAAGCT
>NW_025228190.1:121579-122629 GCF_018294505.1 Triticum aestivum | reverse complement strand
CGCAGCAACACGTATTTTTTTACCCCTTTCAGAACGCGCTCCTCGCGCCACAAAGCCGCCTCTAGACGCGTGACCAATGAGCAGTGAGCTAAAACATATCGCAAATGTCAAAAATAATATAACGGGGTTAATATATATCGCGCACATGCGATATGTTTGTCACGAGGCGCAAAAAATAAATAAAAAGGGAATGCAACAGGAGGATTTTCCAGGAGGTCACCCATCCTAGTACTACTCTCGCCCAAGCACGCTTAACTTCGGAGTTCTGATGGGATCCGTTGATTTAGTGCTGGTATGATCGCATCCGACATGTTACCCCCGCCTTCGTCCCTTATGCTTGCCACTCCCAGGTCCAATGCAAAGATGATTGTCATTCTTACTACCATTACAACCGTTGCCTAATAATGGATAATGCCCTATATATACTACTTACTCCCCCCCTCAAACACGGAGACTAGTTTACCACGGTTTCCACCCCTCCCTCTATACCGCAGCAACACGTATTTTTTTACCCCTTTCAGAACGCGCTCCTCGCGCCACAAAGCCGCCTCTAGACGCGTGACCAATGAGCAGCGACCTAAAACATATCGCAAATGTCTAAAATAATATAACGGGGTTAATATATATCGCGCACATGTGATATGTTTGTCATGAGGCACAAAAAATAATTAAAAATGCGAATGCAACACGAGGACTTCCCAGGAGGTCACCCATCCTAGTACTACTCTCGCCCAAGCACGCTTAACTTCGGAGTTCTGATGGGATCCGGTGCTTTAGTGCTGGTATGATCGCATCCAACATGTTGCCCCTGCCTTCGTCCCTTATGCTGCCACTCCCAGGTCCACTGCAAAGATGATTGTCATTCTTACTACCATTACAACCGTTGCCTAATAATGGAGAATGCCCTATATATAGTACTTACTCCCCCCCTCAAACACGAAGACGAGTTTACCACGGTTTCCACCCCTCCCTCTATACCGCAGCAACACGTATTTTTTACCCCTTTCAGAACGCGCTCCTCGCGCCACAAAGCCACCTCTGATGGGATCC